>NC_134691.1:284896836-284984336 GCF_050947455.1 Rhinoderma darwinii
CCGCCGTTACAGTCGGATGTCAGCTGTAAGATACAGCTGAGATCCGGTGATGATGGGACCGGCTCAGCTTCTGAGCCGGTGCCAAACGTTTGACGTACATGTACGGCAAGATGCGGGAAGTCAGTACTTTCCATGACGTACATGTACGTCAAATGTCGGGAAGGGGTTAATAAAGCACTAACATCTTTAACATATAAAAAAATAATTTGTGATGACACTGTTCCTTTAAGCAGGGCGATGATGTCATCGCGCCGCTTGCATCATTAAAAGTCACTGAGTGGCGGGGCAAGTCATTCTGCCCGGCCAATCAGCGAGTTTCAACGTTGCATCGTTGAAAGGCGCAGATTGGCAGGCTGCCTTGCCCTGTCAATCAATGACGCTTGCTGCGCGATGACGGCATCGCACCGCTTACGTATTGAAGGGCACTGAATAACGGGGCACGTTCCGTGCCCCACCATTTAGCGCTCGTGCATGTAATTTTACCTGCGTCCTATAGACCCAGGTACAGTTATAGTGCAGGAGGCGGTGGCTGGTTTCAGTGGTGCCGCCAGAGAGGCAGCAGGCCGTCTGAGGCGAGATGCTCATCTCGCCTCATGGATGGTGCAGCCCTGCTGTAGCGGTAACATTGGATGAAACGTCATCCCAGGAGGCCGGCCTGGAGGAAGAAACACAGACTCCTGTGTAAGTATAAGATATTTTATATATTTTTGTCTGAGTTGCATATTTTGTGGTGGAATCACTGCAAACCCGCCGCAAAAAACACGACGACTGCTATTTGTTGCAGATTTTACCTCCCCATTGAATTCAATGGGAAAAAACCACAACAAATAAGCAGTGTTTACACAAATACAACTGACATGCTGAGGAATAAAATTTCTGAGCGTTTATTCCCGCTCAATTTTTACGCAGCCTGTGAATAAGATTTGTTTTAACTCATCCACTTTGCTGTTACTGTATTTGCTGTGGATTTTCGGCCACTAAATCTGCAGTATTCACACAACGTGTTAATTGACCCTATACGAATTGTGTTCATCAGGGGACAAAGTAACAACTATTGTGGTGAACACTAACAGTATATTGTAAACAAAAATGGCGTTTTTATATAACAACTAGTTTGTTGAGAGTTTCTAGCAAGTCCTTCAATGGTGTCCCAAGTTTTAAGGTGGATTATAATCCACCAGTAATTATGAGCTATGGCAATAATTAAAAGTCTATTACATGCCATCAAGTAGTCAGTAGGAAGCACTGTTATTTTCTTTTAAAGATTGTGGTGGGACCTTTTGCCCATAGGGCCCATATGCAGCTGCAAAGGCTGCACATATGGTATCCCGTCCCTAGAAAAGATGCTGTAAGCACTATATTTTTACATGTTGTTTTTACTGCACTAAATATGTACATTTTTCTGTCTTAAGATATGTCCCTACATCTGTTTACTAACGGCATGTGTGACACCGCATGTAAAATCCCTACAAGCAAGTATACGTGTTGTACGGTTTACCTTGAGGAAGAAAAATTTTTAGTACTCTTTGCCATAAATATTGTAAAAGTGACTGCTAGAAATAAGGGTAAATCAGACCATACTAGTTAATTCTATCATATCCCCTTCTCAGAAGAGGACGACTAGCTTAAATATGCATAGAGCTGCCTTGAGTTGCTTTGATTCCTTCTGTGCATCAGCACGTGAACCACAGACCAACTGGGAGAAAACATGGTGAATTATGGGTTTTGCTAGAGGGACACAGCTATATATAGCATTGCTAAATCCCCTGGAATTATCTTTCCCACTAAAACACAAATACTCTTTCATTTACTAATGTCCACAGATTGGGGCATTAACTATCCGTGTTCATCAACGCTGCGTGTCAAATACAGGCCAATATAGAACAGCAAGAAGGTTTAATTTCACAGGCTGCCCACATAACCTATTATGTGCCAGTGTGCTGAGCTCAAAAATTGCCTGCTAAATTGCAACTTGTTATTTTCTCTACAGTTTTCTATGGTGTAGTTAGTTCTAGTGAATAACTTGCATTTTCAATTGCATTCATGTAAAACACAATAACTTAAAAACACGGCAACAAAGTATCAAATTGACTTAAGAACGCTCCGTGCTGATGCCTGCGCAAGCAGACAAAATATTTAGACTTATATGCACATGCTATTTTTCTTGCAGATTTCTTATTATTGGTGTTAAGGTTGTAGAAGTATTTTATTGAACATGTTGGGAGAAGAACGGCTTTTGATATGTACAGTATATTACTAATGTGCCTCACTTTTAGGTTAATTTTATATTAATATCTATGAATACAACACTTGCTTTTGAGAAATGGAGGGGCTGGTTCCTGAACGCTACATCATATTTGTTCATAGAGTAATTCGCAATAAATGCTTATTTCCCCACCGTTAATGAAATGTTAAGATTTTTACTTTTTTTTTTTATAGCTTTTCTAAAATTATCCAACATGGTGTTATCTGGCCTAAGCATTTTATTTTATATATTTGCTATATTATTACAAGCTTCAATATTCAAATATAAGTATCTAGTGTGTTTTTTGACCTGCCATAAAAGCAGGTCACTATTGCTAAATGACGGTTCAGATGAGAAACCTAAAGCCAAACCACTCAAGCTTCAAGTCCAGATTCCAGAACCTCTGACTGCACCAATGTTTCCTGGAATGTGATCAGGAGTTCCCCCAAAAAACAGCAACAGCAAGTGATACCATAGTATGGATGGCAAACTGATTTCAGCCTCATCATAGATATTCGGCATGGGGCATCCAGAGCAGTAATACATTTTCATCAGAATATAGAATGCTTTATGCCTTTACCCCTTAAACTATTTTTTTAAGGTAGGAATGTATATAGGGGTTCCCCAGCAGTAAGACCATTTTCAGTAGTTCCCAAATGATTATAAGTTTACGAATTACTGGTCTACATAGTCTTCACAGCCCCTATTCAACTAATCATGTTGGTAAAGAAAAAATAATTAGAAAACAGTGCTGTACAATACGTTTAAAGAAGTGCATATCAAAAATAGAAAATTGGACCTGGACACAGGAGTATCAATGACCCTTGGTCATCAAAGGGTTAAGGAATGGGGAAAAAAATTCTCCCAGTCAATGTAAGCAACGGGAAGATCTGGTATTTTTGTCCAATACATTTTTTCAAATTCAATTAGCTTTTTTGCAGGGTTTGTTTTTGGTTTTTTTGTTCAATTACATCACGTTGTTGATCTATTCTCAATGATGAGTTACATGGGGTGTAAAGGCATTTCAGCAAAAGGAAAAGGAGAAATCCTAAAATCATGTACAGAGAGAAAGAGTAGACGGCAAGTAAAGAGGGGCAAGGTGCATAGATGAAGGAAAAGGGAAAGCTACTGGTAGGTGGTCTGGCACCTAGTAATCCATTCTCATTTCTGGCTGTATGGGATGCAAAGGGACCAAATCTTGTCAAATGTTTGTTGTACAATTTTTTATTGACCATTATCCAGAAAAGCTTGCGTTTGAGACAGTTTCCTAGAGTGAGCAGCTGAGATTATGAGATTCGTTTTTGTGTTGCTTTAGGCACATTTAGTATAAGTAATTTTTAGGCTGGTGCTCCATAGCAACCTATGTCATATGTTGCGATGCGATGCAAAATTAGATGCAATGAGTACATTAAGATAACATTAGCTATAGTGAGAAAACCTACTTTAAAGGGGTTTAAAAAAGCTCAACTGCATTGCAATATTCCATAAATTAGCAATTTCACAATATCAACTGCACATTTCATATTACCCTATAGTTGTGATTCCCAAACTTTAGAGCATTGTGGAATCCCTGTAAATAAATTATTATGCCAGGGATGCCTCAACAATTAAATTTTTATTTCAAAAGTGAATAAAAAGCTGAAAACAAGTAATACTCCTAAGTAAGTATCCTAGACCCGACTCCTAAATTAATCCTACATCAGATCCCTAAATTGATTCAGACCAGAACCTTAAATTAATCCAGACCCCATACCTCCTCCTTAATGTGTTAACTCCCCTACCTTCCTTAAATAGCAGCACTCAGTCAGTGTGACAGCGCTCCCCGTCCCCACACGACAGACCTGTTGAATTCTCTGGCCTGGAGAAGTGTCATCAGCTGTATTCTGGGGCAGTGTCAGAAAGCCGAGGAGGAGCTGGAGCAATAGGACTCCAAGGAAGATGGGGATGGCAGCAAAGATATACGTGAGTCTGATCGGGCAGATCCAGGTTTCTTTGCACTGTGCCTGGCATTGAATCGCATAGGCACATGCGCAATGAAAAGTGTGGGGCTTGTGATCTGATGGCGGACTAGAATGGAGCAATAACTTTACATTAAAGCCACCAGTAAGAGAATTGCTTGCACTATTTTTTACCTAACCTACTTTTCAAACAGAAGAGATAAAAATATTTTCCCAAAGTGCTTTTTTAACTATATGGCTGTGTGGTTGCTCTTCCCGAGTGGTGCCAATTATGCAACTGAGTATGCCATGTAGCAGCTGTAGTTGTGCCCATGGATAATACTCAGTCCCAGGCCACACAATGTTTCTATGCATTCAAAGTCACTTCATCAATATCAAGACTTAATTGGGTACCCAGTACAGCAGCTGCTAAACATTACAATAAAAGAAGGCCTACAAAGAGAAGGCCCATTGATGTCCATTAAAATGTAGGAAATATTTTTAATATCTTACTGGCAGAGATATGATCACTTAAAATTACAGACTCAAAGCCTGAGGAGAACAAATCTAAAAAGAGGAAATGTCATCAAAGTCTCTCAGCAGTGCAGTTTCAAGCTTTGGGCCTATAACCTCAAGTGATCTTATCTTATCATAGAACCAAGAAATTGAGCGCTTGTTTTCACATTTTATGTTGCATGTCATGTATACCGTAAGAAGGGCCTTTTTTTTTATTTATATACTTTATATTTCTGGTTTTTAGGACTGTTGCTCTCAATAGAGATCAATGTTAGTCTCATAGTCCCAATGGCTAGCAGCACATTGGAAAAAAAAAAAAAGAGCAATCTTATTCTGATTCATATTGGTTGAAAGTTGTATTGTAACCAGTGTCGCACAACCCTCTAATACCAGGTATGGTACAGTCGTAGTCACTTTGGCCAGACTCAGGCCTAATCTCTTTTTTACCTTTTGTTGGAATAGAAATCTACAAGTGATATAAGTAATGTTACAGTGGCTTAAGTATCAATTATAGCTAGTAAACGTTCACCCCCAGTTGCTGTTACAAGCTTTATAAATGGTCATTTATATCGTGTTATTTCTGCCCTTTATTTAATATGAATAGAAAAATGATTTCACTTTCAGATAATTGTTATGAAGGAAAAACATTGAGGCAGATAAATACTATTTTTCCTTGCAGATAGATGGCTGTTTGGACAATAAGAGACATTAGAGCCATTAGTCTACATTGTAAAGCGCTCCCGCTGGCACAATGTTTTATCTCTGTGACACAGGCTATATACTATCACTGTTCAGAACTTAGTACGTCAAGTCTGTATTCTTTAGAAGCTTGGTATTCATTCAGCGGGGAATGTGTGCCAATGTCCAAGGGGGTTTATTAATCGCCATGATTAGTACACCGCTGTGACATTGGCATACTGTACGTGCCCTGCTGAATGAACATCAAGCTTCTGAAGAATACAGACTTGACTTACTAAGTTCTGATCATCGATCATTTCTAGGACAGCACATGGACACATGTACTACCCAGAGAAACATATAAATCTAAGAGCTTTGTTAGTGGTCTGCAAGTGCTTTATTATCAAACGTCAAATTATTTGAGATTCCTGTCCCCCAATGTATGTCAGTGACGTAGCTGTAGGTGTTGCAGAGATAGTAATTGCCCCATTGTACCCCTGAGGACGCCATCTTGGTGAAACTTGTCGGGGGGGGGGGGGGCATTGTTGAATGATTTTAACGTACCACCAGCTCAGAATCAATTCTGGGACAGCAGTCTGCAGACGTTTCCTTCTAGTATAGACAGTATATTAATTTTACTGCTGTTAGCAGAGACCGACCATTAGATATATATATGAGTGATAATTTTTCTTAGCTCATGGGTTGATTTTAGAATATAGGCTATGAGCCTTTAATAACAAACGAGATATAGGAGCTGCACTGTAGTATAAGCTTGTAAATGCCTTCAATGGGAAGGTGAAACGTTGCCTTTATGTTGGGTAAATAAATTTTGGATTTTTCTATATTACTGGAGTGCTGCCTCTTCTTTCCGATTGTGGTTGCCTTTAATAAAGGTTATTTTCATTGTTAGGAATTATGTGAATAGAACAATTCAAATTCTTGGTAGTATGGAAAGTAGCGTTAGTTGCTTTTTAGCCAAATTGTATGATGTCGGAAAATTTACATGCCACCTACTAGGGCAAATATTTTTGCTTTTCTTTATTTTTTGTTTATTGTATTTGAGTAATTTCAACCAGACCCATAGTTCACCCAGCCACATAAGAAAGTGGACTAAAACGGAGAAGAAAAAGAAACACGGCGCCACATCGTGCAAAGTAAAAGTGGGATTAAGTGAAGGAGCAAAACTGGTTAGATATAAGCTCACCTTGGAGAGTGGACACTGATGAGGTGTCACACAAGCATAAGAGCTGCTGCCAGGTCCAAAAACACAAACAAAACAGAGTTTGTTGTCCAAATAGGAAGTAAAAAGCAGAAAAACGGACCAACGGCGCTGCAATTGAGGTCGGGAAATAAGGACCTTTAGACGGACAACACGGCAAATATTGATGTTGGCCTGATGAAGACACCAGTCCGGTGTCGAAACGCGTAGCCTTGTCATTAAAATATTTGCCGTGATGTCCGTCTAAAGGTCCTTATTTCCCGACCTCAATTGCAGCGCCGTTGGTCCGTTTTTCTGCTTTTTACTTACATAAGAAAGTGGGATATGGCTTATTTCACACTGGCATCATGCATTTTGTTTTTACAAGAGTTACGTCGGATATGATAGATCTGTTTGATCCTTACAGATCCTGATGAACCTCATTGACTTTAATTTGTCTATGAAAGAAGGGTTCACCATTATCATAGAAGGGGATTCTTTTCTGTCAGAGCAGTTTGACTATTGAGCGCTCTGCCACAGGATGTTGTGATGGTTGATTTTTAAATTAGTTCATTAGGGGCCTAGATGCCTTCTTTAACCCCTTAATGACAGGCCTATTTTGGCCTTAATGACCAAATTTGTCTTTCAGTTTTTTCACATTCCAAGAGTCATAACTATTTGATTTTTCCGTCGACATAGCCGTATGTGGGCTTCTTTTTTGCGGAACGAGTTGTATTTCTTAATGACAAACCATCGGCTGCCGACATTCATGTTTGCAGGCCACTGATCGGTGACAGAGGGAGCCCCCTCTTTCTGTCAAACCACTTAAATGTCGCGGTCTAGGGGTTAAATGGCCAGGATCGGAGGTTTCTCTGAAGCCAGTCATTGCAGCAGGATTCCAGCTGTCAGTAGCAGAAGCTGTGCCCGCGTGAGCACCATCATTTGCATGCACATCGGGCTACAGGAAGGGGACATACATGTACATGAAAATAGGGAAAGGTGTTAAAAGATATAATATTACAAGTTATATGTATAGATTGCTGCATATGGGTCGTTGATCCAGGGATTATTTTTGATTGGTATATTTAGAGACGAGAAGGTCCTTCTCCCCCTAATATGGGGAAATTTTTAACTTCATAAGTTTTTATTTTTTGTCTTCAGGATCTACACTATACGATTGTACAATAAACTAGTGTCTTCTGTTTAGCTTATCAATTATGTAGCTATATGTAAACAGATAAGAAAGTAGGACAATTGTATAATATTACTGCACAGCAATGTAATTATGCTGGATTATAACTATCAAAGATGTCTGCAACATTTGGGTTTCAGTCTGCACTATGCCATGTGATTTATAGCTAATGCTTTAATGTACTGTCACTGGATCTTTTTCACTAAACACAGCAATATATGTTTAATATCTCAGGTCTCCACCAGGTAGCCTAATGACCCTAGATTTTTTTTCTATATTGAAACCATGTTTAAGGTGCATGTTTTCCAACAGGGACAATTTTCTATGCCAATAAATGACATTGTGTAACTCACCTCTCTCGGATCCTGTGGCTAGTCCACGCGGATGGCCGCGGCTGACATCGGTGTCTGGTTGCTGGGCAGTCGGACACTTACTCTTCTTCAGCAAATGTTTCTGTCTTCCGCCGTGGTCCTGCTGGATTGGACTGTGGCTCTCCTTCTCTGCTTGGACAGTGGTGCCAAGGCAATCAACGCTTGGAGATGACATTAGGCCCGGCAACCTATTTAAAGAGGATCCTGGCTTGTGCATCGTGCCTGTATATCAAGGTACATCCTTTGTTTGTCTATTGTTCCTATTGTATTTTCACTACGTTTTTGACTCCTGATTCTAACCCCGAGCTTAACCTCCGCCTTGTTCCTGGATTACACTCCTTTCTTGTCCCTTGGATTTGATGCCTGGTTCCTGTGGAAACTCCTGATATTGACTCCTGGCCTGAATTCTGACTGCAGTTTTCGCTCGTCATCTGGCTTGTTGCATCCTGACTATTTTTTGTTAACGACCCCTGGTTTTGTTCCTGAATCTGCTATAAGTTCTTCACTATACCACATCCGCCACCTTGTGGTGACTTTCCTGGGGACCGCAACATTACAATCCAACCGGGAAAGTTCATACTGCCTTGTGAGCGTTAAGGTTTAAGAAGGGGGAGATTATTTAGACTCCACACCCTAGTCGATGGTGGCTTAGAGCTTCCACTTCTCTGGTGAGATACATAACATATTGGTAGGAATTTTTAAATTGGGGCGTTGTCTTTTTTAGATTGCCTGAAGCAGTTCCATATGTAAATTTCTATTAATTCCAATGGCAGCCTGAAATGTGTACCCAGCGTCAAAGATATTTGTATGTTCTAAAGAACTCAATGGCCCTATTGACCTTTATTCAGGGAATTGGGCTTTATCTACTGCCATGTGTACAAAAGTTTTTGTTCACATCACATCTGACTCTTATATATACATTTGGAGTATTTCCTGAGTGGCGTACATCACCTATTGTCTCCCATGATAAAATGGTAGCCTCTGTACAGGAAAGTGTAGCCTGCTTCAGTTTACTAAATAGAGGCAACCTGCAAAAAAAAAAAAGTATACAACCATATAACATCATGCAATGTCAATAACCTGCTAAAAAGAGGCATGGACTCGCGGGACAGGGATATAATATTACCACTTTACAAAGCATGAGTGCGGCCTCATCTAGAATATGCAGTTCAGTTCTAGGCTCCAGTTTATAGAAAGGATGCCCTGGAGTTGAGAAAGATACAAAGAAGAACAACGAAACTAATAAGGGACAGGGAGAATCTAACTTATGAGGAAAGATTAAAATAATTACATTTTTTTAGCCTTAAAAAGAGACGACTAAGGGGTGATAATTACATTGTATAAATATATAAATTGCCCGCACAAAAAAAACTAAGTGAAAACCTGTTCCATGTGAAATCCCCTCAAAAAACTAGGGGGCATTCCCTCTGTCTGGAGAAAAAATGTTCAGTCTCCAGATGTGACAAGTCTTCTTTACCATAAGAACTGTAAATCTATGGAATAGCCGATCGCAGGAGCTGGTCACAACAGGAACAGTAGATGGCTTTAAAAAAGATCAGATAATTTCTTAAAACTTAGATAATTTCTTAAAAAGATAATCGCCTATGTTAATGTACAGAATTCTTGTTTGAATGTTCATCCAGTCTGAGGAAACTTTTCATATGTATCTATACCTGCCCACCAGATGCTAGAAAGACACTTTTTTGCCATCTGTTAGGTAAATGGGGTACTATTGATACATTTGGCATATTATGTGCTGAAAGCTTTCCTGGAGCATACGGCGAACATAGTGTAGAAAACAGAGTATGTGAACAGAGCCGTATAATGTAAAATAATTCTGTTGAGTTTTTGTTTTTTTTAACACTTTCTAAATTCAGATGGATATCCATGTGGAGTCATCTATTTGCTGAACAGTATTAGGACCCTGTCATTTACATCAAGATGGTATTGTAGGAATATCTCGAAGTTATTTCTCAAATTTAACGGTCTGCCAAATAAACAAAATCTCACAAACTTTGTTCCTATTTTCCTTCCAGTATTCTCATGCTAAATTCTTAAACCTATGATTTCAGTGTAACACATTTATCCATTTCTTACCAGCCTTATGTTTTGGCGGAAAGCATAGTCTTAGTGAATACTTACTTTGTTAATATATTCTGTTCCTATTTAATAGCCCCTTTTCCTTTCTCTTTGAAGTTGAAATTTCTGTTCATTTTCATGAAAGGATAAGTATTTTTTATTTCTAATTAGATCACCTATTATTTCTTGATTGATGTGTAGCCTTTGATCTTATTAAGACCTTGCCAGCCTGGAGGTAACCTATTTTAGAAATATTAAATGTCGTCATCACAATAAAAGTTCTAACAATTTACTTTTATTTGTATTATATATTTTCTAGTTCCAGGGGCTTTTAACAAATTCTATCTACTTATTATAATCACAATATAAAGGGTTACTAAACTTCTTACAAACTTTTCACATGTCATAGTGACATGTCAGAAGTTTTGATCGGTGGAGGTCCAAGCACTGAGACCTCCACCGATCTCTACAACAAAGTGGCAGAAGCACTCAGGTGAGCACTGTGCCGCTTGGTTTCTGATCAGTTTTCCTTGGAACACATTAAAACAAAACCCTGGTGACAACAAAATACAAAACAGATTTTAATATAAAGTCCTTTATCAAAATGTAAACCAACATTCAGAAACGGGGTGGGGAAAAAATAAGTGCACCGCATAATTCAGTAACATGCAGAAGCACCTTAAGCTTTATGAGTCTCCCACATTGTTTAAGGGGAAATTTTTGGCCTCTCTTCTGTACAACATTGCCACACTTCATTGAGGCAGGAGTGTAGTGGAGCCGCCCCGGCACTTTTTTATTTGCCTGCCAGAATACGGCAGGGCGCTCTGAAGAGTGGTCCCCCATGCACTGAAAAAAAACTGCTTTGTTCGTGCCCATGGCCTACAGAGGGCTATGGGCAGCCACAGGGCAGTTTCCATGAAGATCTCCTGGCCCTTACATGACCACTGCGCTGGTTGTGATGTGTCATGCTAGAAGCACGGTCATGTAACTGCCTGTGCGTCTTGCTCACTGCTAGAAACCAACGTGAGTGAGTGAGTGAGTGAGACACGTTCTGGATTTCAGGTGCTGTCCTGCTATTTTGCATTAAATTTTGGCTTCACACTGTCACAGCACTCGGTCACCGGCCGGGACCCTCAAAAAACCTACTAGTCCATCAGGTATCATGCGCGCGGGGAGGGTTTAAACCGAGTTTCTTTTCCAAAGAATTTGTGCTGTGGCCCATGTACTTCCCTATGTGAGTTGCTAACATTGCACATAGGTGCTGGGACCGTGTGTCATCATCATTATGCATCATCAGTAGAGAAAACCAATGCACTCAGCTGGTGATGTCTGATTTCACTCAGTGATGCCAGCACGTAATAGAAAAAAACGTGGGCCACACCGTAGATCCAACAGAAATCCTACTCCACTTCTGCCAACATGATGCCTGGTGGACAAGTAGGTTTTAGGAGGCTGGATACTTTACACAATATCCATGGCTTCTTCACCCACACTTAGTAGACAAAAGAGCAGGTTCACTTGGCCAATGCTCAGGGCCGCACCGTCCAAGAGGCGAGGTGAGAGTCGCGCCTCAGGCGGCCCGTCCTGCACTTCAATTGTATCTGCATCTATAGGATGCAGATACAATTACATGGATCACTAGGCAGGGCAAGGAACATTAGTCCCATGCCCTGCCATTTGGCACCTTTCAATGATGCAAGCGGCATGATGACGTCATTGTGCCAATTTACGGCATTAAACGGCACTGAATGGCAGAGCACAGAGGTTCCTTTCCCTGCCATTCAGTGCCTTTCAATGATGCAAGCGGTGTAATGACGTCATCGCACCACTTGCGTCGTTCAGCTCCAGCAGGCTTGGTCCAAGGAGACCAGGCCTGCGTTGTTAGGGGACAGCGTGGAATTAGGTAAGTATGTGAAGTTGTTTTTTTTTAGTTACCAGTGTGAGTGGCATTATCTACATGAGGCTCTATCTACAGGGAACTCTATCTCCAGGAGGCACTATGGGGGCACTATCTCCATGGGGCATTAAGTCTGGGGGAATTATCTACAGGGGGCTCTGTCTACAGGGGGCTTTATATGCAGGGGAAACTATCTACAGGGTGCACTGTGTGTGTGTGTGTGTGTGTGTGTGTGTGTGTGTGTGTGAGTGTGTGTGGGACACAGTGTATGGTGCTTTAATAATCAGGGACACAGTGTATGGTGCTTTTATATTTAGTGTGTGGCACCATGAGAATTTTATCTTCCTTTATGGGTGCGGAAATTTTTGAAAAGTGAGAAGCTGAAGACATCTGAGCGGTAAAATGCAGAAATGGGTCATGGCCGGGAGAAGTCATCATGAGGTCTGGACCGGATGGAGAAGAAAAGAGAAAAAGAATGACTCCAACAATAGAAAGACCTCACCTGTGAGTCACTATAGCCTTTTCCCCATAAATACTTACCTCAGTCACGCCCCCTTGCACTACCGCCATTAACTTGCAAGTTCTTCTTTCCTCAACTGGGTCACTACAGACTAAAGTAAGTGGCCACCAGTATAAAATGCATAAATATGTGTTAATATTGTATGAACAGAGTATTAAGTAAATGTATGAATGTGTGAATGTATATATGTAGTGTGTGTTAAAACATGTAGTGATTGTATATTTGTTTGCCTGACTGCATGTAGTGCGTTTGTGTTCCTGCTTGTCTGTAGTGAATGTATGAACACTATGTATGTGTGCATGCCTGAATGTAGTGGGTTTATAGTATGGGAATGTGTATTTAAATGTAGTGTACTTCATTTCACGTTGTATTTTTTGGGCACTGTACGGTCATAATATTTAGGCTCCGCATTTTTCTGCATCGTATGGCAACATTGTATAGACACTGTATGATGCTATTGTTTCAGGACTTTTTGATACGGTTATTTGGACCATTTTTGGAGGTAAATGTACGGTGCTATCATTTTGTCATTGTATAACTGTATGATAAATTATGTATAGTACAATTTTGTTCACATTATGGGCAGTATTAATTGCACATTGAAAGGCACTGTTACTGTATGTGAGCCATATTCAGAGCTATTTTGTGAACATTGTATGGTACTACTGTATAGTTTAAATCTACAATTATAGTGTAGAAAAATAACCGTACGATGGTGTTATCCGTCTCCTTAGCAGCATGAGTAAATGTAGATATGACCCTGCCTGGCGCAATTTGAGCATAGGAGGCACATCGCAGAATGAAGAAGCAATGTCTTTGAATAAAACATTCAGATGACCAGCTTGTGTTATAGATGGTTTGTGCAGAATGTAAATGTGAGACTCAATCTCCCAAAACACAAATGAGTTAAAATAAAAAAATAATTGCTGCTTTTAGTGTTCAGTTGACAGGAAAAAATGGCCTTAAGTAAACGCCCCTTTGATAACAAGCAGGACTGGTCTCAAGTAAACGCCCCTTTGATAACAAGCAGGACTGGTCTCAAGTATATGCCTCTTTAAGGCCAAGCAGGACTGGTCTCATGTATATGCCCCATTAATAACGAGCAGGACTGGTCTCAAGTATATGCCTCTTAGTAACCAGCAGGACTGGTCTCAAGTATATTCCCCATTGCTAGCATATGCTTAACGAAGACCTCGGTGTGAGGATGAAACGCGTTGCAGCATCTGTATTGTAAACCTTTTAGCATGTTCACCAATAAATTGTTTTAATATCACTTGATGGGCCTGCGGACTTGCTGAACCATCTACACAAGAGCGCCCGATACAAGGAGTAGGAAAAGGCAGTCTAGTATCAGGTAACGGCACCAGGCTTGTCCTCCTAAGCCTGGCGCCATTACCCGATACTACACTGCCTTTTTCCTGCTCATCTATCTTCTTTATGCTCTGTCCCCGGACTAAGGAATTATCACCAAGGGTCTGCAGTGGGGGGCAGCCAGCAATCTATACCATCTCATTCCACGTATAGTCTCGGAGGAGCGCCGTTGATCCCTCATCTTTTTCCGCTGTGCAATACGATTGAAGGAGTATCCTTTCTACGTTTCTCATTCTATTTGACCACGGCAGAAAACCCTAATCTTGGAGCCATATACCTTGGGTCTACTCCGGAGGCTTGCTCAGTGTGTCGAGACTAGGGTGAATCCACCCGATAGGCATCAAAGTCGAGTTGTACCGACGATACTGCATAACATCATCAGGTGAGTCTATCCAGATTCACTTGTATATAACAATTCTTTCAAAGTACGTTATCACCTTAGAGGAGCGCCATCTCTCTCTTTTCTCTTTTTTGTTTTTTCCATGTACCGAGAATAAATGTATAATGTTATTTATGAAGATCGGTGTATGGTGTAAAAATTAATAAAGAAAACTGCAGCGAATCTGCTTTTTTTTTCTACATTTTTGCCAAAATAAGAAGTTATAGAAATGAGACAATAATGTAAATGTACCAAAAAATGGTACCTTCATAAAGTACAACTCGTCCCGCAAAAAGCAAAGTCTCATACAGCTACGTCGGACAAAAAAATGAAAAAGTTATGAGTGCCGGGATGCAAAGAGGGAAACATAAAAAAAAGTGTTCGGTCCTCAAGGCCAAAATTGCCCATTGTAACGAAGGGGTTAAACCACTGATTATTAGTTGCATTGCTCAGTATAAATGGCCCCTATGCCTACTATAATATAAGTGATCTAATGGTGACCCAACCATAACAAGTTTCCCTGCATGATTTTTCTTTTCAAGTTGCATTGTTAACAATCAACTCAGCATTAAAGGGACATTTACACAGAACAATTTTAAACCAATGATGAACCAGTCATTAGGGAGGTCCGGCGGAGACACGCACCATTGATCAACAATGGCTCTTGCGAGTAAATGTAAATGTCCCTTCGAGGACCATTTACATTTACTGAAGCCGCTGATGCTGGCAATTTTTGGTTGGCACAATCAATTTACATCAGCAATAAACAAGCGTTTTTGTGCATTTACACCGAGAAATTCTCATTACAAAACAAACTTAAAGGGAGTCTGCCACCAGAATGTCAGAGTTAAACTAGTAACCGGGTATTGTAGAGGAGACTAACCTGTTTCTAGCATTTATTTTAATTTTCTGCTTACTGCCTCCTTTGTAGAGAAATCCGTTTAATTAAGTTTATGCTAATGAGCATTTAGGTGCAATGAGGGCGTCACCGTTGCACCTAAATGCTCTTACATCGGTCCCCATTCGCATGTGCCGTAGTGCCAATTAGAACGTCAAGCAGAAAGATCATACTGCGCATGCGCCTAGTAAAGAGCAGAGACGCTTGTGCATTACAGATAGTACTGGGCCAGGCATAAACGCATCGGTTACGCTTCCTGTCCCCTGTTAATCAATGTAAGAAGGGAGGGAGGGGGGTTGAACTGGGGAGCGACATAAGAGCATTTAGGTGTAATGGTAATGCCCTCATTGCACCTAAATGCTCATTAGCATAAATTTAATAAAACTTATTTCTCTACAAAGAAGGCAGTAAGCAGAAAATGAAAATAAATGCTAGAAACAGGTTAGTCTCCTCTACAATACCCTGTTACTAGTTTAATATGGACATTCTGGTGACAGACTCCCTTTAAAGACTATGTACACCTAAATAAATAAAACAGTGTATCCGTGTAGAAAATAGTTTTCAAAGGTGAACATAGCCTTTAACATAATGATAAGTGCCCAGTGTAAATTGATGTATAAGGATTGCAGACACAGGAGTTGCAACTGGGCCCTGGTGTCAGAGGGGCACAAAAGCCCCTTGGCCTCATAATATGACACCAGTATTATAAATGGAACATGGTAGGTGGGGGCCTTGTTATAGATTTTGTATAGGGGCCCTGGAGCATCAAGTTATACCGCTGACATTAAAGGGTAACTAAACTTTCAGAAAACTTCTGACATGTCAAGGTGACATGCCAGAAGTTTTGATCAGTGGGGGTCCGAGCACTGGGAACCCTACCAATCCTTAAAAGAAATATTAACAATAATATATTAGGAATAATAATTGCTCCTGAATATTATCTGTGCTTTATTACAGCGACCTGCAGGAAGCCATCATGGCCAAGCACTGCAAGTGACATCCTACACATCAGAATTGCTCCATAGTAGTCATTGCCATAAGGCGATCACTTATTCAAAGTAACGTTTATGCGCGGGTGAACATCTAAGAAGATGCTTTTAAGCAAAAATTCAGTTACGGTACATTATAGAACAGAGATTGGTCATTCATTTTCGGAAATAAATGTGTATTGTATTCTTAAGCAAATACTGTTTCTGATGTGCCAATTATTTGCCATTTGCATTCCTGTCAATCATATAAATGAAATGTAATTATTCAGGTTGGTGGGCCGGTGTTTCCCCCCGGTATTTCTGTTTACAGAATGCAGCATCTTGTGCCCAATAATTCAATAGAGGAGATTTTCTGTCATTAATAGAAAAGCAGCACACAGTGGGATTAACTGTAAAGCAACAGACTAAAACAACTGACCCATGTCCGAGCACTCATTTTCTTTTTCCTGACCTAAATAATTTAGTAGCATCAACTAAATTCCTCCAGTGCCGGCAGGACGTGTTTCATTGACATAAACACATTTCACCAAGAAGAAGAGCATTAATTAATGAAGAAAAGCTGCGAGGTTAAGAATGTCCTATTTCTACAATTAGCAGATGGGTCTGCTTAAAGTGAGGCGACACCAACTTGACCTGACTTAAAGGATTGTGGCTAAAATATTTTTACTGCTGACTGACCTAGTGGTAACACATGTCAACACAAAGCCTTCAAGATATATCCTCCAATACATGCCATATTGTTCATTCAATTATTTTCTGCCATACATCATTGAGGTCCGGTTCTTTGGTGTCCTAGTTCATAGTGTTCAATTTCTTTATAGATCTAGATTTTTCTGATACAGAGCGTCAAATCCCTTACATCGAATTCGAGTTAGATGAGAAAATTCTGGCTACCTGCAGCTGCCACTAGGGGGAGCTTAGGATCTTATTGCAAACTATTTATACATTGAACACAATAATAAAACCGTAAGCAACCCCCTTAGCTGCCTCTAGTCGTGATTACAGGCAGACAGAATTATATCACTTAACAGCTATGTACAACTTTGAAATCGTTTTTTTTTTTTTTTAATATGAGTATGTTTGGTGCAACTTTCTAAATACTTTTTATTAAAAAATATTTTTACTTTTTGAGATACATCTGCTTTGTATCCTGTATGCAGAGCAGCTAAAACCTGTATCCGTCAGGTCAGCGGCACTGACAGGTTCAGTGTGCTGCAGGTCCTGCGTGTCTGAGATGCAGGATCGAGCGGTTACCAGAAAAGTTGATCACTTAGATGTGATCAATTACAGGTAGATCCTGTGTGTCAGAGACGCCCAGGACCCGCTGACACTGAACCCGTCAGTGCCGCTGACCTGATGGATACAGGTTTCAGCGCTAGATATAGCCCGTCAGTGCCGTTGACCTGATGGATCCAGTTCTCCGTGCACAATACAGCTGCTTTGTATACAGGGTTCAAAGCAGCTGTATCATAAAATTAAAAGTAATTTTCAATAAAAAGTATTTTGAAAGTTGCACTAAACACACCGATAGACATATTTAAAAAAGACCATTGTTTTGTGCAATTATATGATAGATTTTTATTAAACATAGAAAAAAAGATCCCACATTTTTTCCAGTCATAGAATTTGTTTTCTAGCTGTAACAAAAGAATTTGAAACAAAACATTTCTAAGACCATACCTTATCCTTTACTTGTACTGATGAAATTGATGATACTTGTGCAATTAACCTGCTTGTTGGGCTCATCACAAGACCTGAAATGACTGGAGTGCACTTTGAAGGCCTACTGTTTTATTGCTGGTTTTCTGGCACCATACTTCCAGTACAGATGTTGTACAGTGCCAAAATATTAGAAACACCCTTGAAGTGACTACTTTTTCAAACGTTGACCCCCAAAGTTATTCATCTAGCGGAAGTGTGGACATTTTTGGCTTTTTTGGCAAAATTGGATGGATTTAGGAGGAAGAAAATGAAAATATTTTTTTTTTGTTTTTCAACCAATATTTTGTTTCCGTGGGCAATTTTTTACATTCAGCTCATGGCCTTGGAAAAACACACCACACATTCATATACTGCTTCCATTTGTGGTGATACCCTATATGTGCTTTTCACATGTTGCTCGGGCTCACCACAAGATCTGAACTGACTGGAACGCATTATGGATTTTGGAGGCCTATTTTTCTTTTGCTGATTTTCTGGCGTCATACTGCCACTACTCATATTGTACAGTGCCAAAACAATAAAAACACCCTCAAAGAGACTACTTTTTTAAACGTTGATCCAAAAAATTTATTATAATTGGTTAACATTGGACAGTTTGACTTTTGCCTTTTTTGGCAAAATTTAATGGAATTAGGTGGAAAATAAATGAAAATGGCATTATGGCTTTCGGAGGCCAGTACAGGTGTTGTGCAGTGCCGAAACCTCAATAGCACTCCCAAAATGATTTCATTTGGAAAAGTAGACACACACCCATCCACTCTTCTTTATAGAGACAGATACATGTTGGCATTTGTTATAATCGTGTTTAGGCATTGTGTAAATAAAAAGAAAAAGTTTACATCACAACATTAATTATTTATTCAGCAATGGAAGAATGGAGGAAAATTGTTTACTTTGCACTTTATGGGAAATGGATTAAAATTTCAGGAAAATCTGGTACATTTAGTGTAAAAATTTAGGGAGGTGTGATATGCTCGGAAACAGTTTTTTATTCAGTGCCAGGTTTTGATGGACACTGGTGACAATAGTATCTGGGTCCCTTCTTAATCCATGCATCTCTCAGTCTACTGTCAGATTTGGAACTACAGCTCACAGGGATATCATCGGTTGCGTCCATCAGTGATGTGGTAATTTCTTCTCGAAAATTAAGGAAGGGACCCTGATTTCCAGCTTCTTTGTATATCACATAAGAATTGTATACTGCTAATTGCAGCAGGTACAGAGACAACTTTTTTTTTACGAATGCTTGGTGTTTTTTTAGCGCCAAGTATGGTTTCAACATTTGGTCATTGAAATCTAATGCCCCCAAGTAGTTATCATACTAAGCGACAGAGTGGTTTTCAGCTTGTACGTGTCTGATGAATTGTCGTGAATTGTGCTGACTAAAAAAAGCTTTTTCTTACCTTTTTGTATTTTTACAGTCAGCAGTTTTGAGCCGCATAGAGACGCTGACTTTCCACTCTTTAGCTTTTTATTTACAAGTGACTCTGGGAAGCCCTTCCTGTTTTTTTTTATTGTCGTGCCCTTCTCAAACAAGTGTTTTAACAGCGGAATGCTTGTATACTAATTGTCGACATAGACATGATAGCCATGTCTTAGTAGTGGGTTTTGCTAGATCCAAAACAGCTTTCTCATTAGTGCCCATATAGGATGGGCAATCAGGGGGATCCAATGGCTATCTTGTCTTTCGTACACCCGAAATGCAAGTGTAGACGGTGCCACTTTCACACAACTGATACATCTTGGCACCATATTGGGATCACTTGCTTGGGTTGTACTGTTCAAATGTCAGTCGGCCACTGAAATAGATCAAGGATTCATCCACTGCTTTATTTTTTGGGGAGTATATGTTTCTGAAAATATTCCATTAAGGTATGTGATAAGGGGCCCCATCTTATAGAATATGTCCTGCCCAGTTTAATCATCTCTGTAACAAAGAGAGTATACATTAAAATACAAAAATCACATGAAAATGTGGCAACGTGACCTGGCCATTGTAGAATAAAAAATTGGCATGGGATGTGTAGACCAATAGGATGCTGCTTTTTTGATGATTCTCACAGTTAGGGCAAGGAATTTTTCAAGTTCTGGCACATTAGTTGGCTTCCAATATTGGGGTTTTGCATAACAGGAGGTTGAATTGTTTATGTTCCAAGTATTGCTGGACTTGTCTGAGATTGTACATTTGTCTGTTGTACAATCTCCTCCAAAAGTTAATCAGTAATGAAAAAATCAACTGTGGGGTTTGCACATTAATGCCCCCTGTGCTGTAAAAAGTGGAATGTTTGGCATATTATTTGCCACTGCTGACACTAGCACTTTGATCTACATGGCCAGGGCCGCCATTAGGGCATCACAGATGGTACTCCCGTCAGGGGCTCCGGCTAAACAGGGGTCTGCCAATGCTCATATGTCGGTGCCGATGTCGTTCAAATGAACGCCATCCAAGCGCAAATGCACACAAGAAGAGACTTCTATATCCCGATGCCTGACCACTACCCCGCCATTACGTGCCACAAAACGCGACACCTCCCGGTTAACTTTAATGCGGGCTTTGTTGAGCCTCTCAACAGATCTGGCATGCCTCCAGGAAATCCGTGCAACAATGTCCGACCATACCAATACTAAATGAGGGAAGGAGTTCCTTCTTGGGTACCACCCCGAGTGGGGAAATACGCAAATGGAAAAACGGCGGCTCCGCAAACGGATCCGCCGTCCTGCCCAAAGCGTCTTCCTTTTCAAGTTTTTCCATAACTACAGTCGGGTGCATCCATGCCAATTTCAAATTCCGCGGCCGAAAATGCAAAGTTCCGGCCATAAACAGAATACGGAAACAAACAGGAAAACCCTCCTCTAACAATGCAGCTGCTGCTCTATTAGGGTACCTATTTAGAAACTGAATCTGAATCATCCGTTCTACCCTCACTGTAGTCGATCCTCTTCGATAAATACTCTTCGCATAACTGTGAGATCCCCCACAGCCGGAGCGCTTAAATTTACACTAGGAGCAGAAGCGGCAGTCCTTTTCGTTGAAACGCCACCAACAACCCTTTCGGAGGCCTGTGGAGGGTCCTGCCGCGTTGCCAGAACCTCCGGCATGAAAGGCCTGTGATTGTGCATGGGGAGCGGCCATAAGGTGCATCCACAAGCTGATATCCTTGTGTTCCCATTTCAAACTAGACCTAAAAACATTTCTCTACCTAAACTTCTCATCATTTTGGACCCACGCAGTGCCCCCATACACACAATAAGCCTCCCCTATAGAATCCAAATAACAAAACAAAGCCGAACAGTTTTGAGGAGCCTATTCCCCCACAACACTAGCCAAAATGGCGAACGCCTAAAGCCAGTTCAAAAAAGAACGAGGAATAGGACGATAACGCCTCTTCTCCTCCTCCTCTTTCTTACTCTCGTCAGGTTTCACACGTTCTAGGCTAAACTTTTCAAGGGGCAAAAGAGAAAAAATTTACACATACCCATCACGCCAAATTTTCTCCCGTACATCCTGCTTTAAATGCACTCCTAATGGGCCATCAATACAGAAAAATATCACCTCTAGCCTGATCATCCAACCGTACCACGTCCACCGCCGACGCCTCATACACTGGGGAAGCCACACTCACGCCACTAAACCCAGCCAATTCTGGCAGCGGCGCCACCACACTCTCCCCCACCAACGACGCAACCTGCCAAACATTACCCGGACTCACACCCAACTGTCCAGGCACAATACTAGGCATCAACAAATCACTCCTCAATTTCACAAACTGCGACACAGCATCACTAGTCTCACATCCACAGCTGGCGCCGTCTCTCAACCGCTACACCATCAACTAAACATACACCTATCGAGGGCGCAGACACGATAACCCCGTACAGTCCGCGACGGTCGATCTCAGGATCCGATAATTGTTCCTGCTCAACAAGGTCCTCAAGGTCCTCGCCGGCTCCAGCAGGCTGTGGATCCCCGCAAATGAGGCCCTCTCCACTCTTCCTGCCGGCAACCACCAAGTCCAGCACCAGGCTCTCCACTGATAGCATCGGCGGAATGAGCAGCCAGGCACACCAACGACCTGGCCTTCTTCAGGACAGGCGCCCGCCACAAACTCCACTTGTCCGCCACGGCAGCGCAGCAGACAAAGGCGGGGGCAGCTCCTCCAACGATGCGGCCACCGAGGCCCCCTCCTCTCCACTTCCGGAACGCCTCGACTACCTGACGCGGCTGCCTGCTGTGGCAGGCCACCTTCCAATCGCAGCATCCGAGTAGGAGGAGACTCAGCAACAAGGTCCCTCCCGGAGGACCGCACCGATGCAGCAGATTCCTCACGGGGCTCCGTTTCCGGCGCGTGGTCCTGAGAGTGAGCTCTGGACTAAGCCGCACAGGAGGCTGAGACCTCCTAGGGTGCTGAATAGAGGTGCAGGGACCGCAGCCAGCTCTTCCACTCCCTGTCTAGCCAGCTCCAGCTGAGCCTGAAGCCACTGAGGACCCCACAAAGCAGCCAGGGCCCTCATATCACTAAGAACAGACTCCATCCTACACTGTTCACTGCTGGGATACAGACTATCGTACCGTCCTGCTGTTTCCTTATATCCCTCCATGGATCCTTATATATTTAACCCCTTCATACTATGTTAACCCTTCACTACCCCCTAGGGCCAGAGCATCCCTCCAAAGTCATGGAACCTTCCCCTAAGCTGCGCTCCGTTCCAGGCTTTTGCTGTTTATCAGGTGCAGCACAAGCTGAGCGCAGTGTGCTCCCCCTGCCACTGATTGACTGTTTTCTCCCTATTACTGTGCATAGGGAAGATAGCTGTCAATCAGCACCGGTGGGTGGGATTAGCCCGTATCTAATGAATATAGAGGACTCCAGAGTGAGCGCGTGCACATCATTGAGAGGACTCCTGGCTCGGCTTGCTCTGCACCTGATAAACTGTGATTTTATGACAACTACACCATATTGACAAGTGACGCATCACTTAAATCAGGATTTCTGGCACTACTTTATGCTGCCCTCAGATTCCATTTAAATTAGGTTTAATAGGGATAGAACTTTAAAAATAAACCTAATTGTATTTATGTAAATATGGTGCCGTTCCCACACCACCAGAACCCTTACTTAATTCGGCAGTGACTGGCTGCCTCAATCATGTAATTGTGTAAGCAAGGTAAACTGAGAGGACTGGGGACAGATGGGTACCACTGGTGCGGGAATGGCATAGAGTTACTAAGTACATTTAAGTATTTAGTCTATTTTCAAGCTAAAGCCCTATTATACAAATTGTAATATCTCAGAAAACCTCTTTGACAACCTTCCCTAGTTGTCGCTGCTTCCCGCTGACCATTCTGCTCACTTCCCTCCCTCTAAAGGTTCAAACAGTAAACCCCCAGGAGCCCTGACCAATCTCACTGTATGTCTGATTTCGGCCCTGTACATGACTTGTAGACGGCCTTGGCACATCAATGCTGGTGCTCGAACTGGCATTCCTCATTATTGTCAACTAAACTCTGCTGCTTTTTCTGGATTTTTTTTGGAATGTGGCTGCCACAATCAGGGTCACCAGAACTAGCAGTTAATGTGTCGCTGACTTCAATGGGTTCATACTCAGAAACTGATTCAACCATAATGTCCTCATTTATTTTACAGGATCACCCAAAATGTATGCAAGACTAGTATGTATATATATATATATATATATATATATATATATATATAGTGTGTGATGCATTTATGTAATGCACAGATATCTTTATATACTTATATGATAAACTCACAGAATGAGTGTAATAAACAAACATTCATCTCTTTTTATGAAAGTTGAGAAAACGATTATGTGGATATATTGCATTTTCAAAAGACCACTATATAGCCCCAAAAATATTTTATGAAGAAGAAAAGACGTATGTGTGAGTATATTACACACACACACGCATGGCTAATATACTAACTACTACTAAAAGTAGTTTTATCTGTATATGAACAACTATATTAATATTTAGATAGATGGGCAAAAGGCAATATTTACATATATATGTGTATATATATATATATATATACTGTATATACTGAATTAATATACTGTATGTATGTGTGTATGTGTATATATATATATATATATATATATATATATATACACACACACACACACACACACACACACACACACAGTTTTTACAGTGTGTCTCATTTAATGTAACTGTCACAAAGTAGCCAGCACAATCTTTCTCCCACAAAGCAGTTAAACACTCTCAAGAGAGACATCGTGTTGGCTTTTTATAAACTTTTATTGTTTTCAATAACTTATTTGAGTGACCACTGTGACAGGCTGTCATGGCGATCACGTGCCAAGAGACCAATTTTATTGGTCTCTGAGGCCTTCCCTGTGTCCGCAGCTATGTAGTTACAAGCTCTGCCGCACCATCGGGCGCCGGCATGAATTTAAAAGACACACTGTTTAAAAAATGGAGATCCATAATTAATAGCCTACTGCTGTGGTTAACTCTATGACTATACTGGGGATTTGAAGCTTCTGTATCAGGAAATCTGAGCTCTAAACCCCATAAATATATATAAAGAAAATATTCAGCACCGCATTGTGTATTTTATTATAGATTAAGAAAAAAGCTAAATAGTTTTCAAGGGTGGATGTTCACTTTTCAAAGTGAAAAAAGAGGAGACAAGAATAATGTATTTAACAATGAGAAAAGGACTTCTACATATATATTTATAAATAAATTCGAATATTATTTTTAGATTTAACAATATTATATTTTGGGTTGAATTACCTCTGCAAGGGAAGTGCAAATAGTTATAATGAAATAAATATGTGGATTTTTTTTTGGTCTCGATGTAATGGAAAATTAACTAAATAACATGAACTTTACTTTGGAGCTGACTTTCCTGGAATGGATAAAAAAGGGTCAACATTTCAGAAATAGCTGCAACTGATCATGCCTGTAATGTGTACGATATTTAAATAGTAACATTGTGTCAAAAATAGACAATCATGATGCAAACCACTGTTCCTGTATCCAAATCTTTTCATTTTTTTGTTAGTTTCTTAGAAATCCTGATCAGGCTGAATGCATATTGTGACTATATACATGCAGTTCTTACTCATACATAATGTGAAACTTTTTGGTCAAATGCATAAGATGAGACTTTCATGTAAAAAAGACCTTTATCAATGGAGTAGAAGGGGTTCTCTCATCAAGACAAACCCGGCCCATATGCCCTAAAGGGAAAGAGAGTGAATATTGTGAGTGTTTTAGAACTTTGTGAACATCTGCCAGTTATTGCCTAAATATCTGCAGCTGGAAAACTAAGTGAAACTTACCACAAATAAAACTGCAGCAAAAAAACAACAAAAAAATAAATAAACATGCTGTGGCTTACTGTTGGATAATGCAGCATACAAAATAACTTCTTATGTCTTATCAGTAAAGCAGATCGTTGGAGGTTCACAATCATTGGGATACTGCATCACGACATGCCAGTGATGTGATTCTATTATTTTGATGAAGCCCACGGGTGTTAATGGGGCGGTGTGTTGTCATTTTCTATCAGAAAATGTAAAAAACAGCCACTTCCTTCTTGGCAATCAGACTTGGGGACACATACCATCAATGCCTATAGTGAGAAACCCCCTTTTAGGCTCCTTTCGCACCATTTTTTTTCTGAAATTTAAAATTACAAATTTAAATAAATGATATAGGGACAAATCCATGTAGTTTCTTATTTTTTTCTAAAGGCCAAACGTATGCCAGTGTTTAATCTTGGGCAGGCATATAGTCTACTAGACTAGAGTACCCACTGAGATAAATAGAAGCAAACTGTCCTTGCCGAAACAAAGAAAAGGAAAAGATAGCTTATGGGATTTTTGTTTCTTTCTTACTCTATTGCTTGTTTCCTACGGATTAATGATTTGTGTTGTTACCATCTTTTCCATGTTAGGGTGAAAACAGCAATAATTGTTCCAATCCTAAAAAAAAACCTCTGCTCTACAGTCATAATGATGACGGATTTTTATTTAGGTAAGAGTATGATCAGATCTGATAGATCCAGTCATTATTACCATTTACACATAAAACTTATCACTAGAACCCATTCTCAGGGATAAAGATGATGTGTAATGTTAGCTATAGATAGAAAGTATAAGATTATATACAGTACAGTAAAATTCCTTTATTCCAGAAATAAAGGAACGTAAAGGACGGAACGTATTTCGGCCCCAAGTCCCGGACCGAACACACTGCAGGGTGCCGGGCTCCTAGCGTCGTACATAATTATGATGCTAGGAGACCGGCTCACTGCAGTGTGTTCGGTCCGGCACTTGGGGCCGAAATACGTTCCGTCCTTTACGTACCGAACATGCTCGTGTGAATCCAGCCTTAGTAAGATCAAAATGTTAATTCAAAGGGGCAAATTTATTGAGACTTGCGTTTCTTACACTAGTCTTAATACAAAGAAAGTTTGGGTAAGACGCAACACATTTATTAAGAAGTGAACGCCACCATTTCTGCCTTCTCATTGAACATACTGTAAAATAAAAACAAAGCATTCTCACCTCACCGCTCCTCTTCTCCCCTCCGGGTCCCCTCAGGCTCCCTTAGCATGTTGTGTGTATCATAAAAGATCCTGATCCTGAGGAGCATGAGGGCCTTATATGCGATGCACAACTTAACATCGTCAGTGTTACGTCACATACAACGTCCTCATACAGCCCAGCGTCAGTACCTCATATGACCCGCGGCATGATGAGGGAGCCTAAGGCGGAATTCACACGACCGGGTTGTTCCCGAGCCCGAGTGTCGGCCGGTAAAATCGGCCATTTTGCCCGGCCGGTTTGCATTAAGTTTTGCATCTGTGCCAGGCCGGGCAGATCTGGACAGTGACATCAGCGGCAACTCCTGAAGGGGAATCCGCGGGGATTCCGCTCCTTCAAGGAGCTAAAGTGCGGCTAGCACAGAGCAGAGCGGGGAGATACCTCCCTGCTCTGCTATAGTGGCGTCGCTGCAGTAGTAGCAGCCGCAGCAGCAGTAGCAGCTGCTAGCGGCGCCATCGAAGGTGTCGCCGGGCCAGGGCGCTTTTAAAACAAGCAGGGGAAGGAAGCCAGCGCAGCGCTCCCTTCCACCTGCTGTACACCCCGGCCCTGCCACACAGTGTACAGCGATGCCATTCGTCAGAATGGCATCAACTCCTCCTCCTCACATGCACTCTGCGCTGTGAGGAGGAGGAGATAGAGCGCAAGCGCCGGAAAACCCGGCCATCACTCGGGACACATCCCGGTGATGGCCGTGTATTACCCGGCCCCATAGACTTCTATGGGAGCCGGGCGGCCGGGTACCCGGCCGAAGATAGAGCATGTCCTATTTTTTGACGGCCGGTTTTCCAGGCCGTCAAAAAATCGGTCGTGTGAATAGCCCCATTAGGGGTCTATTATTCCTAATGCAGCCGGGTGCCGGCCGATTTATGAACGGCCGGCACACGGCCGGGAAACCCTGTCGTGGGAATGAGGCCTAAGGGGAACCGGAGGGGAGAAGAAGAGCGATGAGTATTAATTTTGATATATTTATTTAATTGTCTGATGAGAAAGCAGG
This sequence comes from Rhinoderma darwinii, assembly GCF_050947455.1. Taxonomy (NCBI): domain Eukaryota; kingdom Metazoa; phylum Chordata; class Amphibia; order Anura; family Rhinodermatidae; genus Rhinoderma; species Rhinoderma darwinii. The sequence continues at coordinate 284,924,427 of NC_134691.1, forward strand.
GTAAGGGGGCAGTCTGAATATGTGGGCAAGGTACAAGGCCAGGCACAGACCTCTACCTTGCTACACCCCACAGAGGGATATCTACGGCAGCTAATAGCTGGCATATATTTCCAGTATAATTTATGTTAGTTTTCTGGCATATATTATAATAAATTTGTGTGCCTTGCCCCCTTTTGGGTAGCCCCTTTTGCAACTTTTCTATACCACTAAACCGGCGTAGAACGGAAGATACATTTTCCTCGAAATCTATAGCTAGTTGGTTATCTCTACTTAGTCTTCTGTAGGTCTTCTGAAATTCATTTGTAGTTCTACGCTGGAAACAAGTGCCAGACTTTTACGTTTTTTTAATAATGGGATGTCGCAATAAAGAAACATATGCTCAACTGAATTAATGCTCATTGTAGAAAACGTACAGTATATGTTTTTTTGCAGTGTTTAATAGTTTGGTAGCTGGCACTTCTCAATATTGTCAAGAAACAGTATGCATATGTTTATCTGTCAAAAAGGAAACTCTTTCGGCATAGGTCTGGTGCATAGAAACCTACGGGTACATCACAGGATGTTTGGACACGTTTTTTTCCTAACCAAACGTATCCTTCAAATGTAGTCCATAAACATTATGTGGATGGAGCCTAGCCATAATTATCTCTTCCTTCCCTTCCCTTCCCTGTGATTGGTTGCTATGGGCAAGATTTTCTGTTGGACAATTAAGATAAATGAGGCCAAATGGGGTACATGCATTTTTTTATGAAGTCTCAGCGCCACTTTTTCAGACCCATACGAATCTGGTTTGGTGTCCGCCATTGCTCTGTTTTCTGACTATGCCAGCATCCCCAACAATACCTACAACCTGTTGAAGAATTCGATGAACTCTGCACTGCGGAAGAGATTGGCACGCAATTCATAGGTGTGCCAGTATTAATACATTTTTTAAAATCTATTTAACCAGGGTTTCCAGATCTGCAAATTTTTACTTCTGTGCCTTCTATAAACTGTAATATTGTAATGCGGCTTATGCATTCAGACATCTAACTTTATGTACATATATATACTTGTATAGATATCATTATTTATCTTTTCTTACTCATGCAAGTGTGTTGTAGCTACAGAAAATTAACCAGAAAGACTGCATCACTTCTCAGAAACAGATCTGTTTCTGGAAATGTCAGAACTACATAGACCACAAGAAAGTAGTGTATAAGTTCAATGGCATGACGATAGTGTGTAAACTTTTCCACTTGCTCTAGTCTTACATTATATTTTAGACTGTAGTTTGGCAATGTTTATATTCAGAAGTTCCCAGTCCCTAATGTGGGAATGATATACTGTAGACATCAATATTTAACCACATTCTGCTAGAACAAAATTATGCCAATAGATCTAAAAACCACTGTACTAGGCAGTATTTTCTTGTAATGTATTGTCCATGCTGCGGGATATGAATATACATTCTCAGATTTTAGAAACTATCTATCCTTACAATGTAATAGGACATTATCTCTGACATGTGACAATGCTATAATATATTTATAAATAAACAAGTGCACACATTCATATTAATATCCCTGGTGGTCTGCACACCCATAACTAAGCCTCTGTCTCCAGAGCTATTCTTGCAGGTTGGGACTGGGAATATAAGATACCTTTTAAGGGAGACAGTACTGGAAACAATGTCAAGCACATTACTGTTGAAGGTGCCAGAATCCAGAAAATTGGGGTGTGTGGCACATAGCAGCCAGAATATGGTAGGCAGCATAAACCAAACTCAAATGTGAGACCAGGAAGCGTATCAGAACCAAGCCAAGAGCCAAGTCAATACCAGAAGGTAAACTGGAACCTGATGCAAGACAAAGAAAACTAGCAAAAATCACTACTGGGGTCGTATCAAGCATGCAAGCAAGCTAGACATGCCCGTCTAAGGTCCGCTCTGGACCCATGCCATTCGGGGGATAAATCCTGCATTTGCCGACACCCAACCATGATGGTACCTTCAGTACTCGCCCACTTCTCCACACAGTTCTGGCGTTCCCATGGATCAAGAATAAGGTACAGGACTCATCAGCTTTTTACAGGCCGCAAACCCCACGCAGTGTGCGCATTTTTGGGCCTTTATGGCACCTACTGGCTACTCTTGTCAGCACTGCTGGCGGCCATCACACACCTGTGAACGCAATAAATGGTGAATGCAGCCTACTGGCACCTCTGCCTTCTCCACTGTGTCTGCCGCCAGTATATGAACCCTGCTAGAAACCGAGGGCACGATATGACTAACAAGTACCCCTTTCATAGTCCCACTGGGACTAAGTGGACTTCTATACTCCTGGGTTTGGCTCCTACATCCCCAGTTAAGAGCCCCACTGAAGTAGCTGGGCTGAATGGAGGATGTTACACCTTTAAGAGCCGTGCAAAAGTCTCTACAGTATTTGGCTTAGGGCACTGCAGTTAGGTCAAATAATAAATTAGTGGAGAAACTTACAGTCAGAAGAGGTCCAAGGCCGCATGGCAGAGTCCTGTATCGTGGAAGAGATGATTTTGTGGGCCACATGATGCGGATTCCCTAAGATGGCGGGTGGGTGGACAGCAGCTAGATGGGCTGGGAGTAACTCAATAAGGTGCTGGTAGGTTGTCTCTGGTTTCTGGAGCCATGCTGACTGCAGTGCATCCCACATTTGCTGGAGGGTGCATGGGGGAGGATCCATAGAGTGAACAAGACGATCGAGGTGGTCCCACAGATGCTCAATTAGGTTCAAGTCTGGCGAATGGTGTGACCTTATCTGCTGGGCCCTGTATCTAAGCCTACCACATGGTAGGCTTAGATACACGGTCCATGTGTGATCCTTTCTGATGGGCCCTGTATCTAAGCCTATCACATGTGTTACTAATGGTTTTTTTTGTGTTTGTGCTTTTTCACAGTCGGATTCGAGGACTACTTTGATTACAGCTTTTTTATTTTCAATAAAGTGGTTAGCGAAGGTTTTTTTTTTATTTCAATAAAATATTTTTTCTATGTCTATTTTTTTAAAATTTGTCACTACCGCCTTAGTAATGGCCACTGGCTGATTGACAACGTCCATTACTAAGGCAGGGCTTAGTGTTAGCTGGTGAAAAGGCTAACACTAACCCCCATTATTACCTCGGTACCCACTGTCACCAGGCATAAGGGTAAAGGCCGGGTTCGATCTAGTACCCCACCCTCCGTAGTGATGGTCGGGCACTGGGGCAGTTGCAGGCTGGTATTATTAGGCTGGGCAAAAACAGTAGGCCTTCCTACCCTGGTAATGCTAGCCTGCTGCTGCTATTTTGTATCTGGCTACTTATGAAAAACGGGACCCCACGTCATTTAAAAAAAAATATATAAAAAACAATGTGGGGTCCCTCCCATTTTTCATAACCAGCCAGATACAACATAGCAGCAGCAAGCTACCATTACCAGGGAGGGAAACGCCAATGTTTCTGGTCTTTCCTAGTCTAATAATACCAGCCAGCTGCCGCCAGAAGTACCTGACCATCACTACAGATGGTCGGGTACTGGTGGCGGTGAGTACCGGGGTAATAATGGGGGTTAGTGTTAGTTTTTTCAAGGCGAACATTAATGTCAATCAGCCAGCGGCCATTACTAAGGTAGTATAATAAAGTTTAAAAAAAATAGAAGGATATGGAAAAAATATTTTATCTGAATAATAAAAAAGCACACAACCCTCGTTAACCATTTTACTGAGAATAAAAAAAAAACGCTGTCATCGAAGTAGTATAACAATCTGGAAGACATAGAGCTACAGAGGAAGACTTAGAGAAATATATAGCACTCCTGCCTTTCCCTGTCTGAACCCCAGAAAAGGTATCTTTATTAGATACTTAGATAACAATGGAAGATTCTGTAAAGGATCTGCCAGACACAGCTTCTGTGTCGACGCCCGTGGGTAATCAGTCTGCACCTGCTCCTAAGTCTGAGAGAGTGACACGATCTTCTACCAGTCAGGCTAGGAGGCTGAGGAGTGGGAGAGCCTATCCCAGCCTGGCCAGACGGAGCTAGCTCCCGCCCTCTGTCTATTTATACCTGCATTTCCTGCTCCTCCTTTGCATGTGATTCTTTTCTGTTTCCTGGCTCTGCTGCTCCTGCTATGATTATTGACCTTGCTTCATTTTTGACCCTGGCTTTACTGACTACGCTCCTGCTCTGCGATTTGTACCTCGTGCACTCCTGGTTTAACTCGGCTCGTTCACTACTCTTGTTGCTCACTGTGTTGCCGTGGGCAACTGCCCCATTTCCTTAGCTTCTGTGTACCCTGTCTGTTTGTCTGTCGTGCACTTATTGAGCGTAGGGACCGTCGTCCAGTTGTACGCCGTCGCCTAGGACGGGCCGTTGCAAGTAGGCAGGGACTGAGTGGCGGGTAGATTAGGGCTCACCTGTCTGTCTCCCTACCCTGTCATTACATAATCACAGGCCCATATACCTTTTCTACCCTGGTCCTTGACACAACTATGGACTCCCTTGAGACCCTGGCTCAGCAAATGCAGGGCCTCTCCCTACAGGTCCAAGCCCTGGCTCAGAAGGGCAACCAGCATGATGCTACCCTGGTAGTGCCCCCCACCTCACCTCTTGAACCCCACCTCAAGTTGCCTGACCGGTTCTCAGGGGACCGGAAGACTTTTTTCTCCTTTCGGGAGAGTTATAGGCTCTATTTCCGTTTAAAGCCCCACTCCACAGGTTCTGAGAGCCAGCGATCGGGTATAATTATGTCTCGGCTCCAGGACGGGCCCCAAGAATGGGCCTTCTCCTTGGCTCCTGACGCCCCTGAACTTTCCTCTGTTGATCTTTTTTTTTCCACTCTCGGGCTCATATATGACGAGACTGACAAAACTGCCTTTGCCGAGAGTCAGCTGGTGACCTTACGTCAGGGTAAGAGACCCGTTGAGGAGTACTGTTCTGACTTTAGGAAATGGTGTGTAGCTTCTCGGTGGAATGACCCTGCCTTGAGGTGCCAGTTTAGATTGGGTCTGTCGAACGCCCTGAAAGACCTGTTAGTTAGATATCCCTCTTCTGACTCCCTAGATCAGGTTATGGCTTTAGCAGTACGTCTCGACCGACGTCTCAAGGAAAGACGACTGGAAAGTTTTTGTGCCTTCCCCTCTGACCCCCCCATGATGGCTCCCGAGGTTCCGTTGCTTCATTCTTCCACGGAAAACTCGGATGAAACTATGCAACTCGGGCCTCCGTCTCTCCCCAACAACGTAGAGAGTTCCGCAGGAAGAATGGTCTCTGCTTCTACTGTGGGGATGACAAGCATCAAGTGAAGAACTGTCCTAGGCGTAAGAATAAGCAGCCGGAAGAACTTCCGCGCCTAAGTGACCATCGGGGAGGTCATTTGGGCGCACAGGTATTTCCCGTATATATAAAACCTAATAAGATCTTGCTTCCCTTTCAGGTCTCTTTTGAGGGTAGGTCTGCCACCGGCAGTGCCTTCGTGGATTCAGGGTCTTCTGCTAATATTATGTCTAGAGATGAGCGAACTTATCAAAAGTTCGGTTCGGCTAGTTCGCCGAATTTCACAAAAAAGTTCGGTTCGGACCGAACTAGTTCTGACCGAACCTGTCACTTACGTGCGCCGAGCATGCTACTGTCCAGGGTGCTGATAGAGTTAATGGGCTGCACTAACTCTTTCAGCAACCTTCACAGTACATGCTCGGCGCGCGGAAAATACCATTTAAATGTAATAAAAAAATAAAAATTATACGTTCGTACTTACTTTCCTCCTGTCCGGCCTCCAGCGATGACGTTTCATCCCTTTCGCCGCTGCAGCCAATCACAGGCTGTAGTGGCGGTCACGCACGTCAGGATGACGCTTCATCCCACGTGACCGCCTCTGCAGCCAATCACAGGCTGCAGCGGCGACATGAATGAAACGTCATCGCTGGAGGCCGGACAGGAGGAAAGTAAGTATGAACGTATTATTATTATTTTTTGGCATGTATGTATGTTGGCATGTATGTATGTATGTATATCTGTGCATGTATGTTTGCATGTATGTTGGCATGTATGTATATATGTGCATGTTTGTATGTATATTTGCATGTATATATTTGCATGTATGTATGTTTGCATGTATGTATTTTTGCATGTATGTTGTCATGTATGTATGTATGTTGTCATGTATGTATATATGTGCATGTGTGTATGTATATTTGTATGTATGTATGTATGTTTGCATGTATGTTTGCATGAATGTATGTATATTTGCATGTGTGTGTGTATATATATATATGTATGTATGTTGTCATGTATGTATGTTGTCATGTATGTATATATGTGCATGTATGTTGGCATGTATGTATATATGTGCATGTGTGTATGTATGTATATTTGCATGTATGTATGTTGTCATGTATGTATGTATATATGTGCATGTATGTTTGCATGTATGTTGGCATGTATGTATACATGTGCATGTTTGTATGTATATTTGCATGTATATATGTTTGCATGTGTGTATGTATGTTTGCATGTATGTATGTTGTCATGTATGTTTGTATGTATGTTGTCATGTATGTATGTATATATGTGCATGTATGTATGTTTGCATGTTTTTATTTTTGCATGTATGTTTGCATGTATGTTTATATATATGTGCATGTATGTAATTATGTTTGCATGTATTTATGTTTGCATGTATATTTGTGCATGCTTGTATATATGTATGTATGTATCTTTGCATGTTTGTTTGTATGTATGTATGTTTTCATGTGTGTGTGTATGCATGTATGTATGATAGTTTGCATGTATATATGTGTGTATGTTTGCATGTATGTATATTTGCATGTATATATGTGCATGCTTGTATATATGTATGTATGTTTGTATATATGTATGTATATTTGTATATATGTATGTATGGCCATGTATGATACTGTCTGCTGGCGCCCTGTATCTAAGTCAACTTTGCGGCAGGCTTCTATACATGGTATAACAGTCAGTATCACACATTAAACTGAATCTAAGCCTACAACATGTTTTATTTCATTATTTTATTTTTTTACAGGTTTGGTGTTTGGACTACGTCGGTTTCGAGGACTACTTCGATGACGGTTTTTTTTCTACAATAAAATGGTTAATGAGGGTTGTGTTGGGGGTGCTTTATTTCAATAAAATATTTTATCTATATCTTTGTCTTTTTCTTTTCAAATTTTATTATTACCACTTTAGTAATGGCCGCTGTCTGAGTGACAACATCCATTACTAATGCGAGGCTTAGTGTTAGCCGGTGCAGAGGCTAACACTAACCACCATTATTACCCCGGTACCCAAAACCACCAGGGGTGCCGGGAAGAGCCAGGTACGATCCAGTACCCGACCATCTGTTGTGATGGTCGGGCCCTGGGGCGGCCGCAGGCTGGTATTATGAGGCTGGGAAGGGCCAAAAACAGTGGACCTTCCCACCCTTGTAATGCTAGGCTGCTGCTGCTGTGTTGTATCTGGCTGGTTATAAAAGTGGGGGGGACCCCACGTCATTTTTTTAAATTATTTATTTATTTACATTTTTTTTTTAAAAAAGACATGGGGTTCCACCCAATTTATCATAACCAGCCACATACAACACAGTGTTATTAGCCTGGGAATGGACAAAACCAGTGGCCCTTCCCACCCATGTAATGCCAGACTGCTGCGGCCTTGTATATGGCTGGTTATTAAAAATGTGGGGGACCCGTCTATTGCTAAATTTGTTAAATTCCAAAAAAAAAACGACGTGGGGGTCCCCCCCATTTTTATAACCAGCCCGATACAACACAGCAGCAGCAGCCTAGCATTACAAGGGTGGGAAGGTCCACTGATTTTGGCCCTTCCCAGCCTCATAATACCAGCCTACGGCCGCCCCAGTACCCGACCATCACAACAGATGGTCGGGTACTGGATCGTACCAAGCTCTTCCCGGCACCCCTGGTGGTGGTGGGTACCGGGGTAATAATGGGTGGTTAGTGCTAGCCTCTGCACCGGCTAACACTAAGTACCGCCTTAATAATGGACGCTGTCAATCAGCCAACTGCCATTATCTAGGCACTAATAAAGTTTGAAAAAAAAAACACAAAGACAATTCTTTTTTATTGAAATAAGAAATCCCCAACAAAACCCTCGTTAACCATTTTATTAAAATTTGAAAAAACGCAGATCTACGCAGTAGTCCAACGAATCGTAGATGTAGTCCAATCGGTACATCAAAATCTGCAACAACATAAAAAAACAGTTATCAATGTGAACAATACCAATACTTCTACTCACCTACACACATATATACACGCACACACAAACAAACAACCATACACAGACACACACATATATACACAAACACAACAAGATATACACACACACATAAACAGACAAACACGCACATATACACAAACTCACACATATACAAACAAAAACACACATATCCAAACACACACACACACAGTTATACACACATACACGAACACATATACACAAACACATATACAAACAAAAACACACATACCCAAACACACATATACACAAACACATATACACAAACACACCCATATATACACACAAACACACACCCATATACACATACAAAAACACACACAAACATCTACACACAAACATATACACAAATACACCCATATATACACAAACATATACACAAAACACATATACACAAACACACCCATATATACACACACACACATATAAAAACAAAAACAGACAAAGTCACATACCCAAACACACATATATACACAAACACACACATACACAAACACGGTTTCTTTTAAATGCTGCTGGGGAACCCGCTCGATCCACTATATACGGCTGCGCTACAGTGCAGCATTTAAAAGAAACAGGATCCTGACCTGTCCATAGAGTTTAAGGCAGCACAGAGTATTTCAGGAGATGAGCGTGCAGATTCAGTGCTGCTGCGAACTCTGCTCTTACCATTACGTAGCTCTCAGTCTGTTACCTCTCCTCCACTCCTGTCCTCCAGAACACCTTCACATGATTGGCAAGTCACCACGTAATGGTAAGAGCAGAGTTCACAGCAGCACAGAGTATTTCAGGAGATGAGCGTGCGGATCTTGTGCGGGGTGGTGACTTGCCAATCACGTGAAGGTGTTATTGAGGACAGGAGTGGAGGAGAGGTAACAGACTGAGCTACGTAATGGTAAGAGCAGAGTTCACAGCAGCACTGAATCTGCACGCTCCTCTCCTGAAATACTCTGTGCTGCTGTGAACTCTGTTCTTACCATTACGTAGCTCAGTCTGTTACATCTCCTCCACTCCTGTCCTCTATAACACGTTCACATGATTGGCAAGTCACCACCACGCACAAGATCCGCACGCTCATCTCCTGAAATACTCTGTGCTGCTGTGAACTCTGCTCTTACCATTACGTGGTGACTTGCCAATCATGTGAAGGTGTTCTTGAGGACAGGAGTGGAGGAGAGATAACAGACTGAGAGCTACGTAATGGTAAGAGCAGAGTTCACAACAGCACTGAATCTGCACGCTCATCTCCTGAAATACTCTGTGCTGCCTTAAACTCTGTGGACAGGTCAGGATCCTGTTTCTTTTAAATGCTGCACTGTAGCGTAGCCTTATATAGTGGATCGAGCGGGTTCCCTAGCAGCATTTAAAAGAAACAGGATCCTGACCTGTCCACAGAGTTTAAGGCAGCACAGATTATTTCAGGAGATGAGCACGGGCAGCCGTTCGTTTTTCCGAGCCGTGCTCCCATCATGCACACGACCGTAAAAACACCCGTTATTGCGGGTCGTAATTACGACCCGCAATAACGGGCTCATAGACTTCTGTTACCCACGGGTACCTTTCCGTATTCTCACGGGAAGGTGCCCGTGCCGTTAAAAAAATAGAACATGTTCTATTTTTCTATTTTACGGGCCGTGCTGCTATAATTATAATGACAGCACGGTTCGCAAAAGCGGCCGGCTGCCCGTGGCCGGCCGGCCGTGCTCGTACTTACGAGTCGTAATTACGAGCACGGCCCGTAAAATAAAAAAATAGAACATGTTCTATCTTTTTAACGGCACGGGCACCTTCCCGTGAGAAAACGGGAAGGTACCCGTGGCTAACAGAAGTCTATGGGCCCGCTATTTCGGGTCGTAATTACGACCCGTGATAACGGGTGTTTTTATGGTCGTGTGCATGAGGCCCCGTAATGACGGGTGGCTACATGTGTGCACCCGTCATTACGGCAGCGTTGCTAGGCGACGTCAGTAAGGGTATGTGCACACACACTAATTACGTCCGTAATTGACGGACGTATTTCGGCCGCAAGTACCGGACCGAACACCCTGCAGGGAGCCGGGCTCCTAGCATCATATTTATGTACGATGCTAGGAGTCCCTGCCTCTCCGTGGAACTACTGTCCCGTACTGAAAACATGATTACAGTACGGGACAGTTGTCCTGCAGAGAGGCAGGGACTCCTAGCATCGTACATAAGTATGATGCTAGGAGCCCGGCTCCCTGCACTGTGTTCGGTCCGGTACTTGCGGCCGAAATACGTCCGTCATTTACGGACGTAATTAGTGTGTGTGCACATACACTAAATAGTCACTGTTCAGGGTGCTGAAAGAGTTAACTGATCGGCAGTAACTGTTTCAGTACCATGGACAGTGACTACCGATCACAGTACCTGTAAAAAAAAAGACGTTCATACTTACCGAGAACTTTCTGCTTCCTCCAGTCCGGTCTCCTGGCCGTTGCCTTGGTGACGCGTCCCTCTCGACATCCGGCCCGACATTCCTTGATGACGATGCAGCCTTGTGAGCGCTGCAGCCAATCACAGGCTGCCGCGGCCTCTGCAGCCAATCACAGGCTGCAGAGGCCTCTGCAGCCAATCACAGGCTGCCGCGTCAGAAAAGGTCGGACTGGAGGAAGAAGAGGGACTCGTCAACAAGACAACGACCGGGTACGTATGAAATGCTTTTTATTTTATTTTTAATCAGCAGCCTCTTTTCTCTATCAGTGATTGATAGAGATAAGTGGCTGCCGATTTGTATAATGTTTTTGACCGGGTTCGGTCAAAACGGGTTCGGCCGAACCCGGTGAAGTTCGGATTCGCTGCGAACCGAACTTTACCGGAAGTTCGGACCGAAACCGGGTTCGGTTGTCCCGGTTCGCTCATCTCTAATTATGTCTGTGGAATTTGCTATGTCTCTAGCTATGCCATTGATTGACTTGCCTAAACCTGTCCCGGTAGTGGGTATCGACTCCACTCCTCTTGCTAATGGTTATTTTACACAGCATACCCCTGTTTTTGAACTCCTTGTTGGCTCCATGCATTTGGAGCAGTGCTCTGTACTGGTGATGCAGGGATTATCGTCCGATTTGGTTTTAGGCCTTCCCTTGTTGCAGATGCATAATCCCACGTTTAACTCGAATACTGGGGATCTTACCAAATGGGGTAATGAATGCATGACGTCCTGTTTTTCTGTTCATTTTATCTCTCTCCCTGAGGAGGTGAACACGCTACCTGAGTTTATTCAGGACTTTGCTGATGTTTTTTCTAAAAAGGCCTCCGAAGTGTTACCTCCTCATAGAGAATTCGATTGTGCAATCGATTTGGTACCAGGAGCTAAGCTCCCTATGGGTAGGATATTTAATCTCTCTTGTCCCGAACGTGAAGCCATGAGAGAGTATATCCAGGAATGCCTGGCCAAGGGTTACATTCGCCCCTCTACTTCTCCGGTAGGTGCTGGCTTCTTCTTCGTAGGGAAGAAGGATGGTGGTCTTAGGCCGTGCATTGACTACCGAAACTTGAATAAGGTAAGGAACCAGTATCCCCTTCCTTTGATTCCTGATCTCTTCAATCAGGTTCAGGGGGCCCAATGGTTCTCTAAGTTTGATCTATGGGGGGCTTATAACCTTATCCGCATCAAAGAGGGGGATGAGTGGAAGACTGCGTTTAACACGCCCAAAGGTCATTTCGAATTCCTCGTCATGCCCTTTGGGTTGTGCAATGCTCCCGCGGTCTTCCAGAATTTCATAAATTAGATTTTAAGAGACTACCTGGGGGTATTTCTTGTAGTGTACCTTGATGACATACTTGTGTTTTCCAAGGACTGGTCCTCCCACATTGAGCATGTCAGGAAGGTGCTCCAGGCCCTTCGGGAGAACAAACTGTTTGCTAAAACCGAAAAATGTGTGTTTGGGGTGCAGGAGATACCATTTTTGGGTCAAATCCTCACTCCTCATGAATTCCGCATGTTCCCTGCCAAGGTTCAGGCTGTGGCTGAATGGGTCCAACCTGCCTCCCTGAAGGCGTTACAGTGCTTCCTGGGGTTTGCTAATTATTACAGGAGATTTATTACTAACTTCTCGGTCATCGCTAAGCCTCTTACGGATCTTACTCGCAAAGGTGCTGACCTCCTCCACTGGCCTCCAGAGGCGGACCAGGCTTTTGAGGTCCTTAAGAAGTGCTTTATCTCGGCCCCTGTGCTGATTCAGCCTAACCAAATGGAGCCATTCATCGTGGAGGTTGACCAGTTCCCTCACCCATCTCCGTCCCTGTGCCTACTTCTCCAGGAAGTTCTCGCCCACTGAGAGTAACTATGATATTGGCAACCGCAAACTCTTAGCCATTAAATGGGCATTTGAAGAGTGGTGCCACTTCCTGGAGGTGGCTAGGCACCAGGTAACGGTCCTTACCGACCACAAGAATCTGGTTTTCTTAGAATCTGCCCAGAGGCTAAACCCGAGACAAGCTCGATGGGCGTTATTTTTTACTAGATTAAACTTTTTGGTCACCTATAGGGCTGGGTCTAAAAATATTAAGGCTGATGCACTGTCACGTAGCTTCATGGCCAGTCCTCCTTCGGAGGAAGATCCTGCATGTGTTTTGCCTCCAGGTATAATCATTTCCTCTGTTGATTCTGACTTAGTCTCCGAAATTTCGGCTGATCAAGGTTCAGCTCCCGGGAACCTTCCTGAGAACAAGCTGTTTGTTCCCCTGCAATTCCGGCTAAGGGTACTCAGGGAAAATCGTGACTCTGCACTATCTGGCCATCCAGGCATCCTGGGTACCAAGCATCTCATTGCCAGAAACTACTGGTGGCCTGGGTTGCTTAAAGACGTTAAGGCCTAAGTCGCCGCTTGTGAAATTTGTGCTAAGTCCAAGACTCCCAGGTCCCAACCAGCAGGCTTACTATGTTCTCTGCCCATTCCCCAGAGACCTTGGACCCATATCTCCATGGATTTTATCACCGATTTGCCTCCATCTCAAGGCAAGTCGGTGGTGTGGGTTGTAGTAGACCGTTTCAGTAAGATGTGCCATTTTGTGCCCCTCAAGAAACTACCCAATGCTAAGACGTTAGCTACCTTGTTTGTCAAACACATCCTGCGTCTCCATGGGGTTCCTGTCAATATTGTTTCTGACAGAGGGGTACAATTTGTTTCATTGTTTTGGAGAGCATTCTGTAATTTCTGTAAAAAGTTGGAGTTTGATCTGTCCTTCTCCTCGGCCTTCCATCCTGAAACTAATGGCCAAACTGAGAGGACTAATCAGTCTCTAGAACAATATTTAAGGTGTTTTATCTCTGACTGTCAATATGATTGGGTCTCCTTCATTCCCCTCGCCGAATTTTCCCTTAATAACCGGGTCAGTAACTCGTCAGGGGTCTCCCCCTTTTTCTGTAATTTTGGGTTTAATCCACGGTTCTCCTCCGTTTCACCTGTTAGTTCCAACAATCCCGAGGTAGATGTCTTTCATCAGGAACTGTGCACAGTCTGGGCCCAGGTTCAGAAGAACCTAGAGGCGTCCCAGAGCATACAAAAGACTCAGGCAGATAGAAGACGTTCTGCTAACCCCTTGTTTGTGGTCGGGGATCTGGTGTGGCTATCTTCTAAAAATTTGCGCCTTAAAGTCCCGTCCCAAAAATTTGCTCCCCGATATATATAGGGCCGTACAAGGTCATTGAAGTCCTTAACCCTGTCTCCTTCCGACTGGAGTTACCCCTGTCTTTTCGAGTACACAACGTGTTTCATGCCTCCCTCCTTAAACGCTGCTCCCCGTCCTTAGCTCCCTCGACGAAACATCCGGTCCCTGTTCTCACCCCTGAAGGGGTAGAATTCGAGGTGGCCAAGATTGTGGACAGCAGGATGGTACAAGGCTCCCTCCAGTACCTGGTCCATTGGAGAGGATACGGGCCTGAGGAGAGGACTTGGGTACCCGTCCGGGATGTTCACACTGGGGTATTGCTCAGGAGGTTCCATCTTCGCTTCCCCTATAAGCCAGGTCCACCTAGAAAGGGTCCAGTGGCCCCTCTTGAAAGGGGGGGTACTGTAAAGGATCTGCCAGACACAGCTTCTGTGTCGACGCCCGTGGGTAATCAGTCTGCACCTGCTCCTAAGTCTGAGAGAGTGACACGATCTTCTACCAGTCAGGCTGGGAGGCTGAGCAGTGGGAGAGCCTATCACAGCCTGGCCAGACGGAGCTAGCTCCCGCCCTCTGTCTATTTATACCTGCATTTCCTGCTCCTCCTTTGCTTGTGATTCTTTTCTGTTTCCTGGCTCTGCTGCTCCTGCTATGATTATTGACCTTGCTTCATTTTTGACCCTGGCTTTACTGACAACGCTCCTGCTCTGCGATTTGTACCTCATGAGCTCCTGGTTTGACTCGGCTCGTTCACTACTCCTGTTGCTCACTGTGTTGCCCCATTTCCCTTAGCTTCTGTGTACCCTTGTCTGTTTGTCTGTCGTGCACTTATTGAGCGTAGGGACTGTCGCCCAGTTGTACGCCGTTGCCTAGGATGGGCCGTTGCAAGTAGGCAGGGACTGAGTGGCGGGTAGATTAGGGCTCACCTGTCTGTCTCCCTACCCCGTCATTACAGATTCAGAACTAGCCGTAGCTGGTCTAAACGGCAAGTCCCCAGGACTTCCTAAGGAAATATATACCCGCTAAAAGGACATTTCAATTACCCCCCTTTACGGATGTTTTATACTTCACTGTGGGAGTGTACACTTCCCGACTAACAAAATGAAGCCGAGGTGGTACTCCCTTTGAAACCTGACAAAGATCCTCTAGAGTGTGGACAGTACCGCCCTATTGCTTTACTAAACTCTGATTATGCCCGTGTTGCCATGAATTAAATGCAGACTTGTGGCCAGGGGCGTAACTAGGACAGACTGGGCCCCATAGCAAACTTTTGACTGGGGCCCCCCCCTCCCCTGGGTGTCACACAACCCCCCTTGTAGATAGTGCCTTTTTTTACAGCCCCCCTGTAGATAATGCCATACAGCCCCCCCTGTAGATAACGCCATACAGCCCCCCTGTAGATAACGCCATACAGCCCCCTTTGTAGATAGCGCCATACATCCCCCACCTGTAGATAGCATCATACAGCCCCCCTGTAGATAACGTCATACAGCCCCCTGTAGATAACGCTATACAGCCCCCTGTAGATAACGCCATACAGCCCCCTGTAGATAACGCCATACAGCCCCACTGTAGATAACGCCATACAAGCCCCCCTGTAGGTAACGCCATACAGCCCACCTGTAACGCCATACAGCCCCCCTGTAGGTAACGCTATACAGCCCCCCCTTTAGGTAACGCCATGCAGCCCCAACCCCCCAAAAAAATCCGACCTATAGTGTGTCCTACAAAAGACATGTATCCCCTATCCACAGGATAGGGGATACATGTGTGATCGCAGGGACGCCCAGCGATAAGGAGAACAGTGGACCTAAAGTCCCCCGAAGTTCTCCATGACTAAGCTCTGACTTTCGGAGTCTGTGCAGCTCAATAAAAATGAAAGGAGCGCTGGTCGCGCATGTGCACAGGCACGACCGGCGCTCCATTCATTTCTACGGAGTCGCCGACACAGACCCCGGAAGTCCGGGGTTTCTCATGGAGAACTTCAGGGGACTTTCGGTCCCCCGTTCTCCTTATCGCTGCCAGCGATCACACAAGTATCCCCTATCCTGTGGATAGGGGATACATGTGTTTTGTAGGAACGACCCCTTTAATGGCAGAGCGGGGAGATATCTCCCTGCTCTGCCGTAGTGTTCAGTGGTGTCGCGCTGTAGTAGCCATAGCGGCAGCTAGCAGAGCCTCCGGCCATGGTGGGGGCACATGCCGGCGGGCGACACAGGCCCCCTCATGCCGCGGGCCCCGTAGCAGCCACTACGGCTGATACAGCGGTAGTTACGCCACTGCTTGTGGCACATGATGTGGAGTTGCCCCCCTATTACAAGATTCTAGGACATGGTGACCGCTTTCTAGTTGCTCTCTATCCCTGTGCCACGTACTCCTGAAGTTTGCTTGCTAGGTCTCCTGCAGGAGGAGGAATAGACACATTATCTTTGCACTTACTTACTGGAATCTCTCTTTATTACTAGGAAATGTATAGACAACTATGGTACAATCCATCAAATCTACCCTTTAGAATGTGGAAGCTATTCAGAGCTGTCCGTTATAAATATAAAAATTGTGGCTATCCTGCGAAATTTTACAAAATATGGTGTGATTCACCTCTTACTAATTACTCCACTATGTCTATGAGCTGTATTGCAAGGGCAGAACTTCGGCGCTCTAACTGCACCTGTCCACCCACAATAGACATCCCAAATCTACTGTAATTATATACACGGCTCTGCCCCATATAGATTTCTGCAGAAATTAAATGTGTTGTCTTCCTGCCGGGGACCCAGATACAAACACTTGTATTCCCTTTTATGTTGATTTCTTTACTTTAGTATAAGCATTACGATCAATTGCGTATCATCATTGGGCGTATTGGGCTGCCACCCGGGGCCGCGTCATGTATGTCCTGTAAAGGACTTGCAGACATAAAGGTCACATGACTTTATGTCTGTAGTTCTTGTTGCTGATTAGAGACCTGCTGGTCACATGACAGCAGCAAGAGAGAAGACCGTGAGTTGAGGTGAGCTGCAAGGTAAGTATAAGGGAAATCATGGATTTGTTTAAGGGGTCTGGGGTCTGTGTTTAGGGGTCTGTATTTAGGTGGTCTGGGGTCTGTATTAGTTTAAGGGGTCTGTATTTAGGGGATCTGTATTAGATAAGTGGGTCTGGTCTGGGGTCTGTATTCAAGCGGTCTGGTCTGGGGTCTGTATTTAGGAGGTCTGGGGTCTATATTAATTTAAGGGATCTGTATTTAGGGGGTCTGTATTAGTTTAAGAGGTCTGGGGTCTGTATTTAGGGGGTCTGGTCTGGTCTGGTCTGGGGTCTGTATTTAGGAGGTCTGGGGTCTGTATATTTAAGGGGTCTGGTCTGGGTTCTGTATTAGTTTAGAGAGTCCGGTATAGGGTCTGTATTAGTTTATGTGGTTTGTATTTAGGGGCTTTGTCTAAGGTCATTGTTAGTTTAGGGGGTCGGGTCTGGGGTCTGTATTTAGGGTGCTTGTTCTAGGGTCTATATTTCTTTAAGGTGCTTGTTCTGGGGTCTGTATTTGCTTAGAGGGGTCTGGTCTGGGGATGGCAATAGTTTAGAAGGTCTGGGGTCTGTATGCATTCTAATTTATTAGTCTGAGTAAAAGGGGTTGTCCGGGCACATCGATAGGTCATCAGTATGAAAAACCGTTCCGTTCCCGGACAACCCCTTTGATGTATGGGCCTGGGCCTTGGTGTCTGAATTTTTGTGTTTCTATAGAGGCTGGAAATTACTGCAGAAGCGAGGAGCAAAGATGTCTCGTCAGGAGAAGTCAGCATACCGGTCTGTGTCAGATGGAGTAAAAAGAGAACGACTCCCATCAGAGAAGACGTCACTTGTGAGTCACCGGATCTATAGAGGATCTGTCCCCTCTCCTGACATGTCTGTTATAGGAAATCCATAAAGTCTTTCTGTAACCAGGACAAATCTGTGTTACCATTCCCATTGTCAGGAGGATGTGTCCCTACACAGTGTGATACAGTCAGTGATGGTTGAGACTGTCAGTATGTAGGGACACAGCCCTTTGACAAGAGGAATCGTAACACCAATTTGTCAATGCTCGCACAAAAAGGTGGTGTTCACTATACAAACGGCAGAGCGGCGGTGAGGGAGGGGGGCCCAAGTTTGTGGAACAGACCAGAGCCTTTGGTCTACTTAATCCGCCACTGATTACTGTGTTCTATTATCCAGAGCTAATCTGAATAATTGTATTCTATTTTTCTATGTAACCTTATACACATGCTACTTGCTGACACATTGTGTCAGGATAATTATTTTTACAGTGTCAATAAAAAGAGTTAAAAAAAAATCATTACTGGGATCAGAGCTGGTGTAACCACAATTTATCAGTTGCCTGAACAGCTACAGCGGCCTAATATTCAGTTTTACCTTTTTGTCTTTAAATAATATCCACAGTGGTGTTTCCAATGTCTATCGCAAAAATGCAAAGGGGCCCTGTTCCTATTCCAATACTGTTCAGCGGTTCAGGATCTGCAGGACCAGCTACTTTGGTCAGTGCAGATTCTTCTCTAGTACATGCCCAGTACACTGAAGACAACAAGTAACAAAAGATAGGCAAAATCTTGCATGATTTCAACTCTTTTCAATATCTTCATTGGAGATACACAATTATCATACTCGTATATGAAAAACTACGAAGCTTTATCCTTTATTATTTTTAATTATTAAGTTTCTTAAAACATGTATAAAAAACAAAATGCTGGTGGTCTTTAACCTCCGCCAGCATAGTAACACAATGTGAATACAGAGGAGGCCATGTCTGCCTGTTTTACGTGCTATATTTTTCCAAGTGACAGTACACGTGCAAGGCAGCAGATTAGAGCCATGATTGTAAAATATCTTATTGTGTCAGACAAGTGGACAGAAACTGCAGCATTAACCTGGGAGTAATAAGCAGGGATTAAAGATGAATTCCAAATAAAATCTCTGTAATCCCCATTGTTTTTTTGCTTCTGAGTTTTAGCTTGTCTTTTATGTTGGTTGTTGTTCTCTTTTAAGCTGTTTGTTGCTTACACAGTGTCTAGAAAAGGGGTCAAGGCTAATAGGAGTCACTAATATTATTTAAATAAAAATGTATTTATGGCATGCACCATTTTTTGGCAGAAAATACTGCTGTAAAGTATGCCAACTAAGAGGTGACTGAAAGAGGCTCTGTCACCGGTTTATAACTGCCCTATCTCCTACCTAATCTAATAGGCCATTTAATGTAGATAACTACTGTTTTTGGTTGTTTTTTTAAAACGTTTATTTTTGACCAAGTTATGATCAGCTTGATCCACAGCACAGTGTGATCTCCCAAGACGTCACTTCCTCCGCAGGCCCTTCACCGGAGCGACGAGAGAGTGAACAGACATCGCCTCCAGCGGTGCAAGGACGTTTATACCATTCTGCAGCGGCTGGAGGCAATGTCTGTTCAGTCTTCCATCACTTCGGTGAAGGACTCGTGGGATAAAGTGATATCACAGTGTGATCTTGCGAGATCACGCTGTGCTGTGAATCAAGCTGGGCTGGAATGAAGAGAAAAATACGACACTGATTGTCAGCATCATACACTTTTCTTTACAACGCCCACTTGGTGAAAAGTAAAAGAAAACGTCCAGTTCGGCCTTAAGAACAAATTTGCATAAATCTTAAAATGTTCATAACTTGGTCAAAAATAAACGTTTTTTGTTAAAAACAAAAACAAAACAAACAGTAGTTATCTACAATAAAGCGCCTATTAGATTAGGTAGAAGAGCCTCTTTAAGGAAGAGAAAAGTGTCTAGCAAAATTTGTCACGGTTTCTGCCCTTCTGTTCTAGTTTTATTCTATGTGACTTTAAGACACTATAAATAAATCTTCCATTGTTTGCTTATTTGGATTCAACGTTAACAACAAAGGATCTTTGAGAATATCTTGGATGGCAAGGATCATAAAGGGTATGTGCACACTGGGCAAATTAACTGCAGATTTTCTGCAACTGATTTTATTGCGTAAAATCGTCCGCTTATTACAGTAGCAGCAAAGTGGATTAGATTTCAACAAGTCTCATTCACACGCTGCAGAGAAAATCACGTGAAAAAACGTGCATAAATTGTCGAGCGGTGCAGATTTAATGCTGTGGAATTGTTGCACTATTGTTGCACTTTATCCTCATTGAGTTCATTTGGGAGACTATTGAAGCAACAAATAGCAAAAGTTGCGATTTTTGTGGCGGAAAAGCTGTGATACTGCCGCAATATAAATCGCAAATCTGAAAAGGAACAAAACCCTTTTCTTGTTTTAAATTTAATAAAAAAGTTCATACCTTGGCATTGCCATAGCGACGGTTTCTTGTTCCCATGGCTGTTCTCCGTGCTGCTGGCCTCCTAGGATGACATTTCATAACATGTGACTGCTGCAGCCAATCACAGGCTGTAGTGGTCACATGGGCTGCAGTGTCATCATAGGAAGCCGGGCTGCATGGAGACCAGATGTGGGAGAGATCACTATGATTGATTATTTTGTTTTATTTTTCTGCTCTGCTTTCCGCATTGGCGTTGATGGCCAAAAATTTGCACCACAATTTAATTCGGTCTTACAGACGGAATTCCCTGCGGGTACAAGGTCGGATACACAGTGTACTTTTCTGCATAATATTCGACCTGTGTGAACATACGCAAAGAGTATAATCACTTGCGAGAGATTTCTTGCAGAAATTTCTGCGACTGTCCTCTTCATCTAAATAGAGCTTGCAGAAATCCATGTACCTGCCGCCAAAACAACCACATTTAGGTGAATGGAACTAATTTTTGCAACAAATGTGCCGCGTGTCAATATACCTTGAGTAAGTAAATCCATGAACAAGTCAAACTTATTCTTCCATTTGGAAACCAAATGACCAGATTGATGATATGTTATTTAAAGGCATGTTATGAGCCATCACAATAAAAAAAAGAAAATTGGTTCTGAGACAATTAAAGGGATTCAATATTACATTCCTCTGTTAAATCACGTAAAACATAAACATTTAAGGCCCCGCTCACACAGAGTATTTTGCAGGCAGAAAAAATCTGCCTCCAAATTCCTTCAGGAATTTTGAGGCAGATTTTGACCAGCCTGCACTTTCTAGCTGCGTTTTTCGCGGAGTTTTTCGACTGCAGGCAAAAAAAGCTGCGGAAAACGCTTACTCTGCCTCCCATTGATTTCAATGGGAGGTCAGAAACGGAACCGCGGTAACAGCATGTCGCTTTTTATTCCCACGAGCCTCTCATTGAAATTAATGGGAGAAGGTTTTGGGCGTTTTTTTCAAAATCAGTGCCAAAAAACTCAGTGTGAACAGGGCCTAAATATTTTCTCTCAGTACAACCACTTAATATGTCCAGGACCTCAATCCCACCTCCCCTCGATCTTAATGTATACGGGTGGTGGAGTAATTCCTACTATTGTGCAGACCAGTCAATAAGAATCAGCGCCCTAGAAGCAGCTATTTCTCATTGTTATGTCTTGTGCGATCTATGAGAGAAATGTAATATTTAATTGTAGGACAACCCCTTTAAGAAAAAAAAACGGAGCTTACAGGAATCTATGATCTGCAAACTGTATTTCTTTGAGAGATAATGTCAGCCACTTATTAACAGCTAGTGAGTTAGGCTGCTGCCTCTTGAAGCGCCGTCGGAGATTGCAGCTGCGGATTTCCCACAGCCGCGATTACGTGAAAATCTTGTTAGAATGTGGCCTCAGGAGAGAAGATTTAAAGGCCAAAATGTCATAATATTCATTAGGTTTCCAGATGGCCTCAATTTCTCTTTTTAAATGTTTATTAGATCTGTTTAAAAAGTTGTTTCAAAAGGTTCACGACTACTGAAGATACAGAGATTTTGCACTCCACAATTTTAGAAAACGTAAATAAAGAATTGACACTTTTTACTTCTTCCTTTACACAAACTTTTTTTTGTAGCATTTTCTTTTTTGCTTGCCATGAACTGAATGCTTTTTTTACAAGCGTTTTTTGGATGGTGTTTATTTTATTAAGGGGGAGTTCACACTGAGTTTTTTTTTACGAGTTTTTTCACGGAAAACGCGCCAAAAAACATCTGAAAATGCCTTCCATTGATACCAATGGGAGGCGGAGGCGTTTTTTCCCGCGAGCGGAAGAACCGGCTCGCGGGAAAAAGAAGGGACATGCCCTATCTTCGGGCGTTTACGCTTCAGACCTCCCATTGACATCAATGGAAGGCAGAAGAAGCATATTTCGCTGCATTATTTGCCCGTGGCACTCAATGGCCACGGGCAAAAAACGCCGCGAAAATCGGCGTGCAGGCAGAGCAAAATCTGCCTCAAAAAACTGAATTCTGAGGCAGATTTTCCTCCTGCAAAAAACTCAGTGTGAACCCAGCCTAAAACATTTTTGACATGCTTTTTTTTCAGCCATTTTTGTTTCTTATAGAGAAGCCAATGGAAAAATTCCTGAAAAAAACGCCACTCTTACAGCATGTTGCATTTAAAAAAACCGCCATAGAAACAAAAAAGGCAATAAAAGTGAGGAGAAATGCAACACCAAGACCTCTTGCGGTTTATTAGAACTGGATTTAGCGTTATGGTGGTCTAACGCAGATTATGATGAATATAGTATAAGTGAAGAAATCACAGCACTCAGATAAGGGGTGCACAGGTAGTGTTCCACTTCGTAATAATGTATATAGAGATCTGGCACTCCAGTTGTGAAATTAAAGGAATTTTAATTTTGCAATCCACAGACCATAATATTTGTGACGTTTCGGTCATCAATCAGACCTTTTACAAACAGTCTGTCAAAAAAATAACAAAATTGAGTTTTATTTGAATACACTACAAATAAACAATGTCTCAATCTCATATATGAATATGATTATGATAAAACGCAGGAGGTCCAGGTGTTGTATGAAAGGCATTTGACATTGTCCCTCATAGACGTCTAAGGGTATGTGCACACACACTAATTACGTCCGTAATTTACGGACGTATTTCGGCCGCAAGTACCGGACCGAACACAGTGCAGGGAGCCGGGTTCCTAGCATCATAGTTATATACGATGCTAGGAGTCCCTGCCTCTCTGCAGGACAACTGTCCCGTACTGTAATCATGTTTTCAGTACGGGACAGTAGTTCCACGGAGAGGCAGGGACTCCTAGCATCGTACATAACTATGATGCTAGGAGCCCGGCTCCCTGCACTGAGTTCGGTCCACTACTTGCGGCCCAAATACGTCCGTCAATTACGGACGTAATTAGTGTGTGTGCACATACCCTAATGGGTAAATTAAGGACTATAGGTTTAGAAAGTATAGTTTGTAATTGGATTGAGAATTGGCTGGTTATAAGTGGTGTACCCCAGGGTTCAGTGCTGGGACCATTATTATTCAACTTATTTATTAATAATATAGGGGATTGGATTAATAGCACTATTTCTATTTTTGCAGATGACACCAAGCTATGTAGTAATGTTCAGTCTATGCAAGATGTTTGTGAATTGCAAGCGGATTTAAACAAACGAAGTATTTGGGCGTCCACTTGGCAAATTAAGTTTAATGTAGATAAATGTAAAGTTATACATCTGAGTACCAACAACCTGCATGCATCATATGTCCTAGGGGGAGCTATACTGGGGGAGTCACTTGTTGAGAAGGATCTGGGTGTACTTGTAAGATCATAAACGAAATAACAGCATGCAATGTCAATCAGCTGCTTCTAAGGCCAGCAGGATATAATATTACCACTTTACAAGGCATTAGTGAGGCCTCATCTAGAATATGCAGTTCAGTTCTGGGCTCCAGTTCATAGAAAGGATGCCATAGAGTTGGAAAAAATACAAAGAAGAGCAACAAAGCTAATAAGGGGCATGGAGAATCTAAGTTACGAAGAAAGATTAAAAGAACTAAACTTATTAAGCCTTGAAAAAAGACGACTAAGCGGGGACATGATTAACTTAATGTATGAATGCCACATACAAAAAATATGGTGAAATCCTGTTCCATGTAAAACCCCCTCAAAAAACAAGGGGGCACTCCCTCCGTCTGGAAAAAGAAAGGTTCAACCTGCAGAAGCGACAAGCCTTCTTTACTGTGAGAACAGTGAATTTATGGAATAGCCTACCGCAGGAGCTGGTCACATTAGCTACAGTAGATGTCTTTAAAAAAGGGTTAGATAATTTCCTAGAACAAAAAAATATAAGCTCTTATGTGTAGAAATTTTTACCTTCCCTTTTCCCATCCCTTGGTTGAACTTGATGGACATGTGTCTTTTTTCAACCGTACTAAGTAACCTCTTTTTGTTTCTGATTTTATACAGAGGTAAACAGGTTATTATTCTCACAGATTCATACCAAATCCATGGGGAAACAATTGTGACATGTTCGAATGCATGTTGTATTACGGAGGTAAGAAGCATTATAAGACCTATTGGGGACTCCACTTGCTGCCATATAGGGTATGTATACACAGGAGCACTTACTCAAAGAAAATTGGAAATATATAATAGACAATCTGTGGATTATGTGAATGTGCTATGAAATAGTTACGATTGATAAGCTTACCATATATGTAATAATTTTTATTATACATAATAAAGATTCAAAAATGATTATGATCAGTGCAAAATAGTTTCAAATGATCTGAGTGATCAAAAAGAACACATGTATTTGGTAGTACGTGAATGTTTCAATACACTCTTCACTGTCTATTACATCCAGGACCAGTATGGTCAATGTGCCAAATTGACATTGAGTTATCATTCATAACTCTTCATGATTAGACGATCACAGGCAATGACCAATACAAATTATACATTTTCTTAGTCATTCCAAATATTTCAATTGTTTGTATCATACCATGCACTACTATAGACATAATATTTATTGGAAGAGCTCATTATATGGCAAAAGAGGGGATGAAAAGTTGTCAAAGAATGAAAGTTTGTACATTTCTATCTATGAATGTTGGTTGGTACGTAAAATGAGAATGATGGCCCTGGTGGAAAACTAAAGTCGACAATGTAACAAACCCAAATTGGGTAACAGTTACCATTGGGGTACCACTGGAGTTAGTTTTATGTATTGTCTTTTCTATATGCTTATTAATGGCCTTGTAGGTGTCTTACAGAGTAAAATTTTCAGTATTTGCAGATGATATTAATCGGTGTATAATAATTGACAGAATAAGAAATGTATTACAGGGGATTAGGGGAACCTGGAGACTTGGGTGAAGAAGTAGCAAATTAAGTTTAGTGTAGATAAATGTAAGCTTATGTACCCAAGACGAGAAAATACACATCGGTGTATTAAACCGTAATTTTCTGGGTAAAACCGAATATGAAAGGGATTTGGTGATATTGTTGGACAGTTAACTTTAGCAACCAATGCCAGGCAGCTGTTGCCAATGTAAATAAAATTGAGATGCATCAAAAGCAGAATAGATGCACATGATAATAACATAGTTTTGCCTCACTAGTCAGACTGCACATGAATGATTGTGTATGGTTTTGGGCACCTGTACGACATATCTGAACTGGATCTGGTGAAAAGGAGGGTGCCTAAAGTTGTTGTTATTTATTTTGGGGGAAAAACAGCTTAGAGAATATAATCACTATGTACAGGTATATCACTGGATGGTGCATCAGGGACAGGGATCTCTAATGATCTTTTTATACCTAGACCTGTAACTATGACAAGGGGACATCTACTATGACTAGAGGTAAGAAGGTACCGACATCAGCATAGATTAGGTTTCTTTAGTGTATGAGCAGGGAGACAATGAATCATGCCACAGAATGTTGAGATGATTGCCTTTCTTGAAATAAATAATATTATAAGTCATGTGGACTATATTGATGGAGTTGGGTCCAGGGGTTTATTATGAATGCTTTATTTGGTTTCAATAAGGATTATTTATTCCCCTAATATTTGAAAATTGGCTTTTTGCTTCAAAGTTGTTTTTTTTTGCCTTTCTCTGGATCAACGCAGGAGAATAGATTGAGCGTGATGGCATTGTGTCTTTTTTAGACCTTACTATGTCACTATGTTCACAGCAGGGGCATAGTTATAGAGTTGTACGGAATTTGCAGTTACACTCAGGCCCTAAGCCTGAGGGGTCCCTAAAGGTCTCTCAGCCCCATATGAGGAGACCAATACTACATATAGTGCGTAATTTTTTACTGGGACCATTGTTTTTAAGTTACGCCCCTGATTATCATAAAACCTTGCAGTCAACTTACTAACAGGTTTAGTCACCCTTTACAATCTAAAATTCACAATATCACACGGTTACAGGTTTTTTTTTACAATGCATTGCTGTGTGAGATAAACATGGACTCTTGCCAATACATATAAATGGATTTTTAACTCCGTTACAACATTTACTTGTCATTTTAAAGTCTTCCATATAACAGATGGTGAATGGCCGCATGACAATAATATAAAAGAGCCTTTTTTTTATTATTATTATGGAACTTACAAGCTGCCACATCTTATCTCAGTACATACGGAGCAAAAGGAAAGAACAGCAAGTTTGGAAAAATTAATCAACTTCACCGACCACAGTGAAGAATTTTAATTTATTCTCCAACATCCTTACCTCTTATTACAACCTGACATCAATGGGAAATCAATTTTATATTTGCCATTTGCCACTGAGTAAGGCCCCATGCACACCGTAAAATCGCCTGTAGTTACCGACCGTAGTTACGGTCCGTAATTATGGGCCCATTCATTTCTATGGCCGACGGACACCTGTCCACGGGAGGGTGTACGTGGCGTAGAAACCTAACGAAAAAAATAGGAGATGTCCTATTTTTTAATTTTACGGACCGTGCTCCTATACTTTATAATGGGAGCATGGCTTGTAAAAACGGCCGGCTCTCTGCGGCCGTCATGGCCTGTAATTACGGGTCGTAGTTACGGGCACGGTCGGGTGCATGGAGCCTATAGCAGCTCTGTCTACTGACTGGCTTTATTTACTTCTAACCCGATTTTTTGCTTTAAACAACTATATGCAGGTCTTCCATTATGTCTGTTATCATAACCGTCCTATCTGCATCTAAATTAAAGTAAGGTACCATTGAATGGCATAATTTATTTAACTTCAAAAATCCAATTCAATACTTTATTCTTATTCTGGAGAACTGCTATTGATTCAATTGAGCTCAACCTCTATATAACACAAAGGAAAAGTTGTATCCTTTCTAGAAATGAATCACGTCATCATTTGTAAGCAATTTAATTTAATGATGATAATCACGAGAAGCTCATTTTGACTTTATAAAGTTAAATAATTCAGTTAATTAGATTGAATAATATATTCTTGAAGTTCCTATGAACCAGTACAAAGAATTCTTGTGGATGGATTGAGTTTGAAAGAATTGCTTTGTAATGTCTAAAATGTTTTCTAAAACTATGTAGCATTTAACATTTTTACTTTCAGTTTTTATGATGATCTGAGTATTGGTGGAACAGAATATGCAACGTGTTTGGTTTCTTCTGCAATTAAATTGACATAATATTTTATGTTAAAGAGGATCTGTCCGCTCCCCTGATATGCCTGTTTAGTTAATACTTCCCCATGAAATAACAATGCTAGAGCATTTTTCCGTAGTAGTGTGCATTGGGCCGTTCCTCTGTTATTCATCCTGGAAATGTATGGATAAATACCCAACTTGATGTTAAAATGGTGTGTCCCTACACAGTCTGAAGCTTTCAACACAAATTAGACAGTGTCAGAGTGTGTAACCCCCTCCCTTTGACAAGGGAAATGATAATTCCCAGTTGTGAATGTATCCATACATTTGCAGGTAGAATAACAGAGGAACAGCACAATGCAGACTTCTAAGAAAAGATGTGCCAGAATTGTTATTTTACTAAAACAGATATGTCACAAAAACTGACAGGTCACTTTTAGCTTGTTTGACCAATATATGAGTATATATTTGCATTCAACAGCAATTTATCCCTCCCTCCATAATCATACATTATGGATATTGGACAGGTGCTTGCTGCGGAATAAAAGCCTTTTCAGATGTATGCAATAAATTTTAGTCACAGAAATATCTGCAACAAATCTTCCTCACGTGAAAGTAACCTGCGAATCCAAAAACGCCTCTTCTGGTCAACCATGAGTAACTGCAATATTAGGGTATGTTCACACGGCAGCGTCCGTAACGGCTGAAATTACGGGGATGTTTCAGCCTGAAAACATCCCCGTAATTTCAGCCGTACCGGTATGTGCAGGCGCTTGAACGCCGCGTCAATTACGGCCGTAATTAGCGCTGCTATTCATTGGAGTCAATGAATAATGGCTCCAATTACGGCCAAAGAAGTGACAGGTCACTTCTTTGACGCGGGCGTCTATTTACGCGCCGTCATTTGACAGCGGCGCGTAAATTACGCCTCGTGTGAACAGACAAACGTCTGCCCATTGCTTTCAATGGGCAGATGTTTGTCAGCGCTATTGAGGCGCTATTTTCAGACGTAATTCGGGGCAAAAACGCCCGAATTACGTCCGTAAATAGGCCGTGTGAACATACCCTTAAACTACTAGTTTGGGAGCTGAACATTTCGTATTAGTTGAGAGTCACCAAGAGAGTTACGTTAAATAAATCTAATCTTTTGTTCTGTTGAGATTCTCAATACATACTGTATACTTTGGTGTAAATGAGTATCCATTACTTGTAGATAATAATATAGTACGTTAAGGAAAGAAGAACACTGTTAAATAAAGTCTTAGTCCCAGGTCACAAAAGTCATTTATATGCATAAGTTGGATCCCATCCAAGGACGATTAAAAGTCTCTGATCTAATTCACTTTCATTCATTAGTATTTCGAGCTGGTCAGTTGAGAACATTACATTGTACGTTTTTATGCTACAGTTTCTCTACAGTACAGCTAGGTTAATTGGAGATTACTCATATGATTGCTTAACGCCATTTAATCATGTGTTTTAATGAAGATACTTTAAATTCATGCCCTCTGTGCCTCTTTAGCCATTAATAGACACTAAACTAATTCATGGAATTTAACTCTGATTCTTCATGTGGTATATTTACAAAAACTTTGCGTAGCTAAATACCTAAACACCACGACGGAACCTGATGGACCCCAATTTGAACCCTTTCGGGACTGAGACACTTTTAGATTTTCGTTTTTCACTCCCTGCATTCCAAGAGCCATAACTTTTTTATTTTTCCATCAATAGAGTGGTGTGAGGGCTTTTTTTTTTTTTTGCTTTATCAAAAAATGTTATTAGAAGATAAAACAGAGCATATAAAACATCTCACGAAATTTCAAAAGTTTGCACGCAGTGCAATAAATTCAAACAGTAGAAAATGTTACATAGACATATGAACAATGGTAGGAGGTAACCTCCCAAACATCCAAATCAAAAGGAAGTAAATAATAAAATCTAATGGTAAGTAACAGTACCATAACCACAGCAAAAGTAGTGCAATATTGAGGGAAACAAGTCCCAGAAACGAGTAGTAATGACCTGTTTAAGTGTGAATTCAACACAAAGTTACATAAACACAATACAACAAAGGGAAACACAAATGGACAAAAGCACACAAAATTGGCGAAATAAGCCTTCAAAAGAGGCCATCCAACCAGAGAGGCAACTTATTGCAGTATATCATCATTTTTACAGGCTTCTGCTTAGCAGTGCTTTGCAGAGGCAGAGTGAAGGCATCCCTGGGGGCCTTCATTAGGCCCCTGGGCTGCTATGACAACCGTCGCCCCCTCGATCTCATTGTGGGGGGCGATGAGCTGTTGGATGGGTGCCACCCCCTCTTTTCAAAGCCTCAGATGCTGCGGTCGCGATTGACCGCAGCATTTGAGTTGTTAAACAGCCAGGAACAGCGTGATCCCGGCTCCTGGCTGTTAGTCCCAGGTGTCCGCTGTAAAATACAGCCGAAACCCGCAGCATATGGAGCACACTCAGCTCGTGAGCGCGCTCCCAACATCACCCCCTGCACTCGGACGTAATAGCACGTTTGGGTGCGCGAAGGGGTTAAATTGATGAGGCACCGGTGGTATCTGTTGCACTGTGTTTATGGTGTCCATGGAAAACCACAATGCAGATGTGTCCCCTTAGGTAGAATTTAAAGGGTGTCTCAATATTTTTATTGTAGTTGTAACTATTTTATATTGTTTATAAAAGTAAAATATCTTTGGTCTCACTAAGGCTTCATTCACATTTGCGTCGGGACTCCGTTCTTGGGTTCCGTCTGACATTTCCGTCAGGGGAACCCATGAACGGAATCCAAACGAAAACCATAGGGTTCTGTTGGCATCGCCATTGATTTCAATGGTGACGGATCCGGTGTAAATGGCTACCGTTTGTCACTGTTGTGTAAGGGTTCCATCGTTTTGATGGAATTAATACTGTAGTCGACTGTACTTCATTCTGTCAAAACGGCGGAACCTTTAGGGTATGTTCACACAGCAGCGTCCGTAACGGCTGAAATTACGGGGCTGTTTTCAGGAGAAAACCGCTCCGTAATTTCAGCTGTAATGGCATGTTGAGGCGCGTTTTGCTGCGTCCATTATGGACGTTAAATGGAGCTGTTTTTCCATGGAGTCCATGGAAAACGGCTCCATTTACGTCTGAAGAAGTGACAAACACTTCTTTGACGCGGCGTCTTTTTTACGCCCCGCCTTTTGACAGTGGGGCATAAAAAAAATGACCGTCTGCACAGAACATCGTAAGACCCATTCTAATGAATGGGCAGATGTTTGCCGACGCTATTGAGCCACTATTTCGGACATGATTCGGGGCAAAAACGCCCGAATTACGTCCGTAAATAGTGTGTTTGAACATACACTTACACAACGGAGACAAATGGAAACCATTTGCACCGGATCCGTCAGCATTGAAATTAATGGTGATGCAAACGGAATCCTATGGTTTCCGTAATTTCAGTTTGGATTCCGTTCATGGGTCCCCCTGACGGAAAGGTCAGACTGAACCCATGAACGAAGTCCTGATGCAGATGTGAACGAAGCCTAATACAGTAATACAATAATCGCTTGGTAAACCGTTTGGGCAGGTAATTCCTGTTATGTCCTGTTCATCAACCATAAATTCATTCAATGTTGCAATGTAGCCTTGGGCTACCAAGAAGGTTAAAGGGTTTTTTGGAAGTAGAAAACACATGAATGAATGGAAATGTTCTGTTTGCATAAACTAGGTTATTTGTCTGTCTAATAAATTCATAGGTGTAAGCCCACATTCTGGAATCCTGCCCGGAGAAAATCATCTATAATTTAGTTCTTCAGAACTGTGATTCTGTCAGGAAATATGCATGAAAGGAAGGTAGAAAACCTCACGAACAGTCTGCTTTTAATTTACTCTTTGTTTAAGATTCTTTAAGCATCTACGGTGAAGGAAACATTAGACAAATAAATGTTACAAGTTTAGTAGATTATAATCAGCCTGTGATTGAAGAAAATAGAAAATGGTCCACAAAAGAGACTACACATCAGGTAGGACAGAATATATCACCTATATTGTTATTTCCTAATTGAAACCAGATAATGAAACATAATCTTTTCATCCAATCTGTTTTGATTTTTTGATTGTAGATTTTTTTTATGTTTTCTGTAGTTGAATATGGGGCAGCCATCTTGCCTGAGCTGCATTTAAAGATATGATTTACAGAAACCACATGGACCATAGGAATCTGTGAACAGGAACAGACCCACTGACTTCTATGGAAGAGCTTTCTATGCTTTCTCTGTGACCTGTGCAGAGGTCAATCTTCAGGGAGTGAGAGGAGGTGAGCTGTGTCCATCAATTCTTGTTGATGGTGGGTGCTGTGTTATCTATATAGAGGGGTTACTTGTCATTGTAATCCTGCCTCTAATGATAATAAGATGACTGCTGAGAACTGATCTCTACAGAACAGGAAGTGCCAGTCTATTGTGAGGCTTAGTGGCCAGAGTGAAAACTGCAACATTTTAGGATTATTTTTTAATATAGATTTTGACGAAGAAAATGAAAGAACAAATCCAAAAATTCTTAACAAATATGTTTAACATAAAAACGTGATTTAAACAATAGATCATTTTCTGGTGACACATTTTCTTTAAATTGAATAAATAAAGGAAAACCAGGCTTACCAGGAAAAGTTTAAAAAAAATAAAATAATGAATGTTTAATGCTCCTTTGATACCTGGATTTAATTGACAAATGAATATGTGCAAAAGATGATTAGGGTTTCTTTCTGGATAGCCACCCCGCTGTGTACAGAGTTAACTTGCTCATGGGGCAGTGGTCAGACTTCATAGTTGATACAGGGCCAATTTGTCAGGAGAGCAAAATAGGCATTTGCCCTAGGACTCCACCACCTGGGGTCCTCCAAGTTTACCAGATAAGACACTTTTTGAAGTGTAGCTTTTGATATAGCGCAGAAGAGGTGATTAAGTAGATTAAACTAATCTATATTCCTAAGCGCTGTACCACTTGTTTTGAGCAGTGGTCACCCAGTTGCCTGTACTGCTAACCAGAAGAAATTTGTTGGCCGAGCATGCATATTTATTGCCATACCATAAACAGATGGGGGTTAATTGGTCGCCACAGTGACTTGTATTCCCAATAAATATGCATGCAGGTGCTGAGTATGAGTGGCCATGTCTTATCTACAGCAACTGCAAACAAGGTGTAAAAGTGAACAGAGGATAATGGCACTGGGGAAATCGAGAGGTGTCGATTATGTAAGTACATAAGAAAGTTTGTATTTTCTGAGTTTGAAGACAGCTGGCTATACTGTGCTTTCCCCACCTCGATTTTTATTGTTTCGTTGGTATAACCTTATTTCTAAAATCTACCTTGGGCACTGACAATCTGTTATATGCTTGGTATGCCAGATGCGTGAGGTGCTGGATGCGTGAGGCAATAAGTTCTACTGAGTACATTATGTAACATATGCACTGTGCTTAAATGTCACTGGAAAATGTTCTTGAATACAAACCATTTGCATTTAACAGGGCATGAAATTGTACAGTTTTGTATACTTTCTAAAGAAAATGGATCAATTTATCCCACTATTAAAAATGGATTTAGAGTCTTACCTTATTTTACACTATTACACTTATTCAAATACAAAATAGATTTTTATATAATTTAAATAAGTGTGGATAATGTGTACAATTCAATGTGGTTTAAAATATGGCACAATAAGTTGAGGATGGAGAACCTCTACTACTTATTCTAAGGATGTTTTACATATGTAAGTGTAGCGTCTACAGGCCCCGGACCGTCAGGTTTACTCACCCCACGACGGCCGCAGCCATGAATCTGTGAGCCCTGGCCGGCATCTCCTCCCTAGGAGACGCCAGTGCCACTCCGTTCTGCTGTGTCCTGTAGGGTGCGCACGCTTGTGACCAGCCTTAAAGGGCCAGCGCGCGCACATGAAAATTATCAGTTATTAGCTCATGTACACCCTGAACTATAAGAAGGGCCCTGCCCCTTTACTCCTTGCCTGAGCGTTGTTGGGTTTACCCGTGTTAGTCTTGCAAATGGTCCCTTAGTGTTATCCTGCTACCTGTATCCCTTGCTACCTTGTTCCTGTGCCTTACAACACGCCTGGTGTCTGCTGCCAAGGTCCCATCTGAGCCTAGCCGTTGCTACTGTCTGAACTACTACAGGTACCCTTGTGCTTGCACTATATAGACATTGACTTGGTACACTGTTTGGCCAGCTGCTATCCTGCTACTGCGGTATAGCCCAGTGGGTCCACATGCCCACAGATCGTGACAGTAAGAAAACAGAGAACAATGCCAATGGTATTTACCCTCTAATATTGCCATGGGTACGTTTATAGAAAACCTGACAATTTATGTGTGCATACTAGTCTAAAGCCAACCATATGTGGTACCGTATATCTCATTGCCATTATGTGCGTCTCACTAACACCAGTTTAACAACACTGTATTCTCTATCCTTTCTGTGTCAGTAGGAAAAGGAAGGATTTCATAGTTGCAAAAAGGTTTTCTAGCGTGTTACAGTCAGATTGTGGCATCAGGCAAAAATATTGCACCACATATGTCCATAAATAGATGACCCCAACCGTGCTACATCAATATAGTGTAACAACTCAGTCTGGTTTGTTCATATTCGCACCAAAAAAGTAGCAAATTTTTGCAGAAGATTTTCTGAAAAATCCATGACAAATCAATGACATGTCAAAATACTCCAACTGTGTATGTTCATAGTTGTAGAAAATGAAACATTTATTTCAGGGAAATGTAAGGAACTGTAAGTACAGATCAAGTCCCCAATGCCTTATTGTGTTTTGCCATTTATGTGTATAACATGCCTTCTTTTTAGTGTATTCACCGATCAGCCACAACATTAAACATCCTGCTTAAAGTTTTTTAGGTTTAGGTCCCTTCGTGGCATCAAAACAGCTCTGAGCCATCAAGACATGGACTCCACAAGACCACTGAAGGTGTCCTGGGGTATCTGGCACCAAGACGTTAGCAGAAGCTCCTTTAAGTTATGTAAATTGTGAGGTGGGGCCTCCATGGATTGGACTTGTTTTTTCAGCACATCCCACAGATGCTAAATTGAGATCTGGGAAATTTAGAGGCCAAGTCGACGCATTGAACTCTTTATCATGTTCCTCAAACAATTTCTGAACACTTTTTGCAGTGTGACAGGGTGCATAATCCTGTTGGAAGAGGCCACTGCTATTGGTCTACAACAATGTTTAGGTAGGTGTGTGTCAAAGTGACATCCACATGAATACCAGGACCAAAGGCTTCCCAGCAGAACATTGTCCAGAGCATAGCAATGCGTGAGCCATCTTGCCTTCTTCCTATAATGCTTCCCGGTATCATCTCTGCCCCAGGTAGGCGACGTACAGGCACCTGACTATCCATATGATGTAAAAAAAAAAAACAACAAGATTTATTAAACCAGACAGTATGTACAGTAGTCAGCATGGGCACTCTGGCCAGTTTGCGGCTACGGAGTCCCAAATACAGCAAGCTACGATGCACTGTGTTCTGCCACCTTTCTATTATAGCCAGCAGTAACTTTTTCAGCAATTTACTCTACAGTAGCTCTTCTGTGGGATTGAAACAGACGGGCCAGCGTCTCCATGTGCATCAATGAGCCTGTCGCCAGTTCACCAATTGTCCTTCTTCTGACCATTTTACTAATCACTGCATACCAGGAACCTCCCTCAAGACTTGCTGTTTTGGAGATGCTCTGACCCAGTCATCTAGCCATCACAATTTTGTGAAAGTCAATCCTTACGCTCGCCCATTTTCTGCTTCCGATACATCAACTTCAAGAACTAACTTCACTTGCTGCCTAATATATCCCACCCCTTCACAGGTACCATTGCAATGAGATAATTTAAAAATTTTAATGTTATGGCTTACTGTTTTTACTTTCATAAGATTTTTATTGGAAGTTTTTCAAATGCTCACTATAACAAAAGGAATCCAATATTGTCACATATGGGCTAATAAGACCTCGGGAGACACATCCAAGAAAACCATGAAAAAAAGAAGGAAAAACATACATGCACCAGCAGTGCGTACAGTCAACGATAAAGAATATGGTCACATGGTCTGAAAGCAATGTCTCGTGGACCACGTTAATCTGGAAAACAGACCGTCCGGATTCATACACACGGCCCACAATTGCGAGCACGGCCCGCGTTTTCAGGCCCTTTCTCCCATACAAAGTATGGGAGCACAGCCCGTAAAAGCAAACAATAGGACATGTCCTATCTTTTGCGGTACACTTCTACGGTACGGTCCGCAATTACAGAGAATTTTTATGGTCGTGTGCATGGGGCCTAAGTTGAAATTTTTACAGCAATATTTCAAATTCAAGGGCCTTAGCTGCACAATACAGTATACAACAACTAACACATGGGGATCAACAACACAGACAAGGGAAAGGGTGGGAAGAGAGAAACAATTTATCCACACTGAAATTACCTCTCCGAGTAAGTACAATTATCGAGATGGTCCTTCAAGGTACAAAATCCAGAGTGCCCACACATCATGAAACAAAGATTGAGAATGCTTTAGGATTATGGCTTAATGTTTTAATGTTATGGCTGAATGGTGTGTATGACACCGTTAACAGACACTGTTGGGCAGGGAGGGGTCATATGAGTTCTATCATGATACCTCCATGACAAACACTGACTGTTGATTCATGTACAGATGTGTCTTCCCATAACTTTTCTCTTGGCTCGACATATACCAAGATGAGTGATGTAAAATGGCATACAGACGTAGTAAACTTTAACGTGACATAGATAACTTGCCACAGCATGAGAAGTTATCACTTAGCACAACTAAAACCATTGAAAAGCCATTGCAAAAGTGAAGTTAAAGTTTCTTGCCACAGGGCATTTAATGCATTAATTGTCAAATTAAAGATTGCTATATCTGTACAGTAGGTTCCCATGTTAAATATCCTGAGAAATTGTAATGCTTAACGAAATTAACGGTAAGGGTGAACACTAACTATTTTCTGTTTGTAATTTTCATTAAAAACGACAACAAATCCATATTTTTTAAATAACTTAATTAATATTATGAGTTCCACTTGTGACAGACCATGTGGAGAGGTTGTGGATGGGGTCTATATTTCCCCAAGATTTCTGTCTTCTGCTATCTGAAAACAACCAGGGACTAAATTCAGCAGAGAATGTGGTTCTCCCTCTGCAAAAGGGTTTTATCTAAAAGATGGAAAGGGGCCTGGTTGTTGGAGTGGGGAGAGATGGGTGGGTCCCCACTCCATCCTCACAGTCCTGGTCTTGGGCTGTCTAGCTATTAATCAGGGGTCAGGTGTGATAGCCCTTTAAAAAGGCTTGCAGTTCAATCGCACTCTCTCTCAGCCTTGGGAGAGGAGCTTGTGAGAGCAAAACAGACTGCATTCATAACAGGTTGTATGGTTTATGGTGCCAGGCATTAGGCCTGCACTGTTTTAGTTAGGATACCTACTGTATAGTTAGTGACGGACAGGCATAGAGTTTTCTTTTTGTTTGTTTTCTTTTTATTCATGTACAACCTGTAAATAAAACTGGATGAGGCCAGTAGTACCACATCTTTGCTGTGCGGACTGAAATTTACTGGCGTGTTTGATACCGAGTACCCGTCTACCCCAGGAGATGACTGTTCCGCTACCTAATCCCCTTACAATTGGTGAAGGAAGCTTTAAGCACTGTGGAAAAACCAAACAAAAAAAACAAAAAAACTTAAAGGGCCAGAGTCCCTTATATATTGCATTTTTCCAAAGATTGATACTCTGCACCTTAGAAGATGGAGGAGATGCTTAAAGCGATGCTGCATGCTGTGGCAACACAACAGGAGGCTACCAGAGCAAAACAGGAGGCTACCAGGGTGCAGCAGATGGCTCTGGATGAAACAAACCGCAGACTGACTGCCCAACTGGAGGCTACACAGGCAGAACAAAGAAAAGACGGGGATACTTTAAAAGGTGTTGTGCAGCAACTAACCAGTGTGGTTGAAACGGTTCTAGGTGTAACAGGTGCCAGTTCTACATCAATAAGAGCTAGCAATTTTTTGCAAAAGATGATGGCAGCAGATGATGTGGAAGCCTACTTAACAACCTTTGAAAGAACCGCTGAACGAGAGGGTTGGCCAAAGGAACAGTGGGCAGGACTTTTGGCACCGTTCCTTTCAGGGGAACCGCAGAAGGCATACTTTGACTTGGATAACCAGGATGCCATAAACTATGACAAGCTGAAAAAGGACATTTTAACCAGACTGAGAGTTACAGTTTCCGTCCGGGCACAGCGTGTGCACAACTGGGCCTACCAAATGGACAAACCTCCTCGCTCTCAAATGCACGACCTCATCCACCTTTACCAAGAAGTGGTTGCAGCCGGAGATCCTGACAGGTCCACAGATGGTGGAACGGGTGGTAATGGTTCAATACTTAAGGTACCTGCCTGTTACCTTACGCAAGTGGGTAAGCCATGGGGATCCCAAAAATGCTGACCAGCTAGTAGAGATGGTGGAGAGGTACACAGCAGCCGAGGATCTGATGAATCTGCCACAGCGCCCCACAGCGGAGAACTACAGGATTAGCTGGTAAGACTGTTCTGAGGGAAAAGGGGGCTGGCAGATCTGATAGAATTGTGCCTACTTCTGGAGAGACTGAAGAGTCTAGAGACTGGCAAACTGTGCCAGGGAGGTCTGTGGCTTATAAGCGACTCCGTAAAGACTTAATAAGATGCTTTAGATGTCATATGCCAGGTCATGTGATTGCTAATTGCTCAATGACTGATGAACCTATGCAATGTGATGCTGCATATATAAACCGTCGTTTGTCTTTGTATGCTCGGCCAGCATGTACTGCATTGCCTAATGTAGCTGGTGAGATAAAATGTGCACTATTTCTGTGGAAGGTAATCATGTAAATGCATTATTAGATTCAGGCAGTTTGGTGACTTTGGTAAAGTCTAATTTAGTAAAACCCCAGAAAATGGCAGGATAAGACCATCGATGTAATTTGCATACATGGGGATGTCCGTGATTACCACACTACTATGGTGGACATAAACACCCAGTTTGGTGCAGTAAAGTTCACGGTGGGTTTAGTACCATTGTTAATGCATGATGTCATTGTGGGGTGAGATTTCCCACATTTCTGGAAGTTGTGGGAAAATAGAATTACTATTACACAAAAATGTTAGGGGTAACTCTAGTACAGAAGTATATATGGCGGTGGGCGTGGCTGCGGTAGGCGCACAAACTTTTCCATTTTCTGTCATGGCTGGAGACTCTGAGGAAGCTGACCATAGTGATACTGTCCATACAGAGAGTCAGAGCAATCCAGAGAGAGAAGACCCCCTGACTGACAATTTGCCTGATCTTGAAAAAGATCTGTTTGGTGCTGAGCAATTAAAAGATCCTACCCTGATGAGAGCCAGGAAAAATGTGAAGGTTATTGATGAGGAACTGGTGGAGCCAGATACTAGACTTTCTTTTCCCTACATGGCTATAAAAAGAGACCTGTTGTATCAGGTGGTAAAAAAGGGAGAAGATCTTTTGGAACAATTAGTGGTCCCTAAAGCATTTAGAACAACGGTGTTAGATCTTGCCCATGGCCACATTATGGGGAGACATTTGGGAGTTGAAAAAAGCACTGAAAGAATCCTACAAAGATTTTTTTGGCCTGGGGTTCACAAAGAGGTGAAAAATTATTGTGATTCCTGCCCTGAGTGTCAGATTTCGGCTTCCGGACCACACTATCGTAGTCCCTTGGTGCCTCTACCAATTATTGAGGTGCAATTTGAGCGAATGGCAATAGACCTGGTAGGGCCTATTATAAAATCGTCATGAGGGCACCAGCATATTTTAGTTATTATGGATTATGCTACTCATTATCCTGAAGCTATACCATTGCGTAATACTTCATCCAAGACCATCGCTAAAGAGTTGGTGCAGGTGTTCAGTCGAGTGGGAATACAAAAAGAGATCCTTACAGACCAGGGTACCCCCCTTTATCATGAAGGAGTTGTGTAAATTGTTTAAGGTCACACAACTGCATACATCTTTGCTGTGCGGACTGAAATTTACTGGCGTGTTTGATACCGAATGCCTGTCTACCCCAGGAGACGACTGTCCCGCTACCTAATCCCCTTACACACTGCAGTAACTAGATTTAATATTATCCGCTTAGGCCCCATGCACACGACCGTAAAAATCGTGCATAATTGCGGCCCTCAATTACGGACGCATTCACTTCTGTTGTTCATGGACACCTTCCCGTTTATTTATGGGATGGTGTCCGGGCCGTAGAAGTGCACCGCTAAAGATAGGACATGTCCTATCTTTTGCTTTTTACGGTCCGTGCTCCCATACTTTGTATGGGAGCATAGGCTGAGAATGCGGGCGGCTGTCCGCGGCCGGCCGTGCCCGCAATCGCGGCCCGTGATTACGGTCACGGTCGATTGCATGAGGTTTTACTGGTAGGTTTGGTATTTGACCGCTTTGTCTGCTATTTGACCTCTCAAAACGTTGTTGTAAAGTAAATTTTTATCACTTAACAATGCCACAATCATGACATATTAGTAAACTACTTAAAACATGGTTTGGATATCTTTCCTAAAAGCAATGATAGTTCCTGCTATAACTATTAAAATACATTGAGGAATGTAATCAGTTTATTTTGGATTTACATACAATAGTAGCAATAGCTGAATTTTATCCAGTAGTCTTTAATTCATTTACTGGGTACTTGAAGGTGGTGGTGCTGCCTTTTCTAATAAAACAATTACTTGCCACTTTTGTGTCGTGGTGCCACTACAGATGGTAGCATGTCTCATTATAATGCATTCATAGCGACTTAAAGGGATTTTCTCCATACAGACAAGTCACGTAACTCTCAAGTTAATGATGGAGGCACAAGGAAATTTCACCATTTGCTCATACTAAAATCCAGCTTGGCATGAAAGCAACCCCTGCAGTCGTTCACATTTAGCCTGCTTATACATATTACAACATTTTAGGAGACATCTTGTTTCAGGTTTCTCTTCAGATTATTGGTGGGTGTATGGTCAGACCCTAACTTTCCCAAGTTTTACCAGTTTCAAAATTGACAAATTGCGATGGAAAATGTTTCGGGGTATCATATGACTCTACCTGGTAGGGTGGTGTGGGTAGGGCTCTTACTTCAAACTTCTCTAGACAGATCACAAATCTGAACCCTAATGTGGGGGAAATTACTACTAGCAGTCACAGATATATGACCATATACTGTATCATGAATTGAATTTTGTATTTGCTCTGTAAGGATGCAGTTAATGGAATTTCTCGACAAGCCTACTGTATACAGAAAAATATTCCCTTCACATTACCAAGTTTATCTTGTATATCTTCAGATCTGACAAAATGCTGTAACACATTTCTGAATAGTATAATTTGCTCTATTACAGACATCTAAAATATTACCTTTAGTATTCCTTTTAACACGGTTATGTTCAATTATATGTTCCATGCTATATACAGCTCACCAATTGCTACTTAATAAGATAAACCTTCGGCTTGATTCCCTTTCACCTGGCACACAAGGGTTTTATTTGTTGCTCGAGAAATTACTGTGTATCATTTTATGGCGTGCTTATGATGTTGACTCTTCTTTTGACATATTGAGAAATTGCAGGCATGTACAAGTGAAAGCATATGGTGATGTATAGTCGTTCTCTATCTTTGAGGTATAAAATGGATTAGCCTGCCAACAATTCATATAATTTAATTAATTCCTAACTTCGATCACCGTAGCTCTGAAGTCATAAAAACATCAGAAAACTTTTATTGTCTTTGTTACTGAGCGTTTTTGAAGCCACTGTCCTGCTCCTCCAGGGAACACTAGGTGATTAGGTATAATAGTCTAGGGCAGGGGTGCTGAACCTTTTTTGATTTGAGGGCCACATTGTCAAATTGTACTACTTTAAAGCTGTTCAAAATAAAACTAACAAAGTTTACAGTGTCAGCCACAATGTCTCACAAAAAAGTGTTATTAAAAGTACAGTCACAGTTCCCTGACAACAGAGACAGCGTCTCAACAATAGTAACAATGTCCCTCCAAAAGAGTATTAGCA
This sequence comes from Rhinoderma darwinii, assembly GCF_050947455.1. Lineage (NCBI taxonomy): Eukaryota > Metazoa > Chordata > Amphibia > Anura > Rhinodermatidae > Rhinoderma > Rhinoderma darwinii. Next base: position 284,965,944 of record NC_134691.1, read on the forward strand.
ACAGTGGCCAAAAAGTGACAGTCACAATTGCTCCACAACCGTACCAGCCATTGAGCCCCCCCCCCATGAATGCCAGCTGCAGAGCCATGGGCGCAACTAGGAAAGACTGGGCCCCATAGCAAACTTTTGACTGGGGCCCCCCCTCCCCTGGGTATCACACGACCCCCCCCCTTGTAGGTAGTGCCTCCCTATAGGTTCTGCAACACAGCGCCCCCTATAGATAGCACCATACAGCCCCCCTGTAGATAGCGCCATACACAGCCCCCCAGTAGATAACACCATACAGCCCCCTATAGATAATGCCATACAGCCCCCCTGTAGATAATGCGATACAGCCCCCCTGTAGATATCGCCATACAGCCTCCCTGTAGATAATGCTATACAGCCCCCTGTAGATAACGCCATACAGCCCCCCATGTAGATAACGCTATACAGCCCCCCTGTAGATAACGCCATACAGCCCCAAACCCCCTGTAGATAATGCCATACAGCCCCCTGTAAATAACGCCATACAGCCCCCCTGTAGATAACACCATACAGCCCCAAACCCCCTGTAGATAACACCATACAGCCCCCTGTAGATAACGCCATACAGCCCCAAACCCCCTGTAGATAATGCCATACAGCCCCCAGTAGATAACGCCATACAGCCCCCCTGTAGATAATACCATACAACCCCAAACCCCCTGTAGATAACGCCATACAGCCCCCCTGTAGATAACACCATACAGCCCCCTGTAGATAATGCCATAGAGCCCCAAACCCCCTGTAGATAACACCATACAGCCCCCCATAGATAACACCATACAGCCCCCCTGTAGATAATACCATACAGCCCCCTATAGGTAATGCCATACAGCCCCCCTGTAGATAACGCCTAAGCCCCAAACCCCCCCATGTAGATAACGCCATACAGCCCTATGTAGATAATGCCATACAGCCACAAACCTCCTGTAGATAACACCATACAGCCCCCCTGTAGATAACGCCATACAGCTCCCACCCCCCAAAAAAAAACTACAGCGGTAGTTACACCATTACGCAGAGCCCTACAGGATGCCAAACGGTGGTAAATACAGGAGACATTTAGCATGTGTCAATAACCCTTTTTAGTAGCTGTGGGTGACTGCAGGCTGTTGTGTTTGTAACAGTTCACCTTAAATTCTGCTAATGTGTTCATGTCAGTATTTTAAGCTATAGATTTTTTTATTCTTTTTCTTTATGAATTATTTTTTGTTTTCTAATATGTCTGGAAACATTTCACCTGCTAATGATTTTGTGGCTAATTTTATATACAGTCGATATAAAAAGACTACACACCCCTGTTAAAATGCCAGGTTTTTGTCATGTCAAAAAATCAGTACAAGATGAAACATTTCAGAACTTTATCCACCTTTAATGTGACCCATAATCTGTACAATTCCATTTAAAAACAAACTGAAATCATTTAGAGGGAAAAATAAAAATAACAGCTGCCATTATTTAAAGTTATGCTGAGTAACCCCATATAAAGTTCAGCTGTTCTATTAGGATTTTCCTGACATTTTCTTTGTTGCATGTGACCGCATAAGCCATGGTCCGTAAACAGCTTACAATACATCAAAGGGATCCGATTGTTGAAAGAAATCAGACAGGAGAAGGGTACCAAAGAATTTCCAAGGCATTAGAAATACCATGGAACACAGTGAAGACGGTCATCAAGAAGTGGATTACATTTGGCACAACAGTGACATTACCAAGAACTGGACGTCACTCAAACTTGATGAAAATACAAGATGAAAATTGGTCCGGGAGGCCTACAGCAACAGTAAAGGAGCTGCAGGACTTTCTGGCAGGTACTGGTAGTGTAGTGCATGTGATAGCAATCTCCCGTATTCTTCATATTTCTGGGCTGTGGGGTAGGGTGGCAAGGTGCAAGCCTTTTCTAACAAAGAAAAACAGCCAAGCCCGGCTATGTTTTGCAAAGACCTACATCAAGTCTGCCAAAAGCATGTGGGAAAACGTGTTATGGTCTGATGGGACCAAGGTTGAACTTTTTGGCCATAATTCCAAAAGGTGTGTTTTGCGCAAAGCCAACACTGCACATCACCAAAAAAACACCATACCCACAGTGAAGCATGGTGGAGGCAGCATTATGCTTTGGGGGTGTTTTTCTGCAGCTGGAACTGGGGCTTTAGTCAAGGTGGAGGGAATTATGTACCGTTCCAAATATCAGTCAATATTGGCACAAAACCTGCAGGCCTCTGCTAAAAAGCTGAAGATGAAGAGGAATTTCATAATGTCGTAATGACCCAAAGCATACCTCCAAATCAACAAAAGAATGGATTCACCAGAAGATCAATGTTTTGGAATGCCCCAGCCAGAGCCTAGACCTGAATCCCATTGAAAATCTGTGGGGTGACCTGAAGAGGGCTGTACACAGGAGATGCCCTCGCAATCTGACAGATTTGGAGTGCTTTTGCAAGGAAGAATGGGCAACAATTGCCAAGTCAAGATGTGCCATGCTGATAGACTTCTACACAAAAAGACTGAATGATGTCATAAAGTCAAAGGCTAATTCAACAAAGTATTAGTTTAAGGGTGTGCATATTTATGCAACCACATTATTTTTGTTCTTTATTTTAATCCCCCCCCCCCCCATAAGATTTCAGTTTGTTTTTCAATACAATTGTACAGATTATAGGTTACATTAAAGGTGGATAAAGTTGTGAAATAATTCCTCTTGGGACTGATTTTGTAACATGACAAAAACAGGCATTTTAACAGTATATAAAATCAGTACAAGTGACAGCACTCCATTCTCTGTATTAGCAGGATGTGCCCATCGGTCTGTATGATTGGGACACAGACACAGTGGATTTCACACAGAGCAGGTGAGTTCTGGTCTATAATCATTAAGAGGTGCTTTTTTTTTGTCATTCTGACAGAACTGGGTGGGGATTCATGGAGAGCGGGAGAGATGTGGGGTTGGGTGCAACTTGAACAGGGTAGTGGCAACGCTGAAGTTTTGTCTTAGGGAGCAGTTAAAAACATTCTGGCTGAGCAATCTTCCACTGGAATAAGGAGAACTTTGTTCCATTTTATGTGTAGGGTAAGGTAAGTGACAATTACTCTAGTGACACCATACCCTCAACTATTATCCATAATAATTTCCTGATCATATAGTCAATGTTATTCAATGGTGTAGCTTCCCTTTAACAATTACTCCCTGACAGTAAAGAATAAGTAGTATCCTTTACTGTCAGGGCTTTAAAGGGAACCTGTCACCAGCATTTCACCTATTAAACTAGCAATACCAGGTGGTAGTGGGTGAAAAATAATTTCTATATAACCTATAATGGTCTTCTTAGTCGGCTCTGTAGCTTTAGTATTCAGTTTTTTAGTGTTCCCACACCGTATGCTAATGAGCATAAAAGAGTCATATCATCGTTTGAAGAGTCAAATCTTCGTTTGGAAAGAGTCATATCTTCGTTCCTCAAGCCTTTCCGAGTTTACCCCGCCTCCTTACTTTTGATTGACAGCTCCTCGCCTTCCCCAGCACACAAAATCCCACGCTTGTGCATTGATGTCCTCTTCTGGTGTGTGCGCACAAAGGGACACCGGATTATTACAAAAAAAGGTGCAAAATGTTTGCAGACCGTTATTTACAGTCGGAGGAGGAGTTTAGGAGAGGGGATAACGGCAATGAACTTTTTATAGCAGCGGCCGGTGAGGGAGAAGTAAAGTTCAATAGGTGAAATGCTGGTGACAAGTTCCCTTTAAGTAACGTTTATCAGATATCTTACCTTTGACTCATAACATTGGCAGGATTTGTTTTAACTGGAGCATATTCAGAGGTATTTTGTATCTCCACAATATACAGGCTTATGTAATATGGATGTATTTCTATACAAAATATTTTATTTTAATAACAATTGAGCGGCTTTCATCCAGCTTGAAAGAATGACCTTGTGAAATGCGTCAATGGCTTGAAAAAATGAAAAATAATTACTTGTGTGTTCTCCATAACAGACTTGAATATATTTTCAAAGATGGCTTGAGTATTCTGCTTAATTTTTCTGCTCTGAATGTAAAGTAAAGTCGATATGGCTGGCCTTTGCTATAAGTGGAACCATCCATTTTCTTTATTAAATTCTGCTGCTCTTCTCTGGACATGGAACTGTCACATCACACAGTTTGTTCTCCAGCATATATGACTATATTATCTAATCTCTTGACGTGTAATAAAACATTGAACTTTTCCCCTGCAATTGGTTCTCTAAGGTTAATTGACAATATCAAGTAAACTAATATGCATCTTTCAGCATTCACTATATACTGAGTGGATAAATCCCCAAGTAACTTTATGCTAAAGGATAAATAACCTATATTTTTATAAAGGACAATTTGAAAGTTAAAGCATATCTCAAACCAAAAATGAAAACTTAACCGTATTCGTAAAACCTTATGTCTAATAACTGTGAACAATCTTTCTCTTGTAAGGTCAGGTGCTACTTTAGCACAAATCTCCAAACTTCAGTTTAACACAAAAAGAAACTACTTCCTGTCAGCCATGTTAGCTCTCGTGAGACTAATATCTTGGTCTCCTGGCTAACGGTCTGTATGGAAGTCTTCTCCTCACCTTTCCTGTCAGATGACTATGTCAACCAATCACTGAGACAATCCTCCACCTCCCATCTCCTTTGCCTGACTGAATCCAGGACTGTAGTTGATAGGCACCTAAGTCACATGAAGCGGGTGTTTATGGAAGATGACATACATTATAATTGATATTCCCTTTACATATTAATACATAAGCATGTAAATAAATAAAGCATAATAAATCGGAAAGAGCGGCCATAATATAAACATAAAACATAGACAGACACTGATCGCTCTCCTTTAAACGACTTGCCAGGCAATATATTTCAGTGATAATATTATTGATGGATAACGTTTAGACATACAAAATACATTTAAAAAAAACTACAGACATTCATTGTAGAACCTAGAACACGGGACACTGACACTATCTAGATCACTGTGGATATGTGCTTTAAAGGGAACCTGTCACCAGCATTTCACTTATTAAACCAGCAATACTTGGTGGTAGTGGGTGAAAAATCATTTCTATATAACCTATAATTGTCTTCTTAGTCGGCTCTGTAGTTTTAGTATTCCAACACAGAATGCTAATGAGCATAAAAGAGTCAAATCTTCATTTGAAAAGAGTCATATCTTAATTTCTAAAGTCTTTGAGAGTTAACCCTCCTCCTTACTTTTGATTGACAGCTCCTCGCCTTCCTCCAGCACACAAAATCCTGCGCTTGTGCATTGATGTGCTCTTCTGGTGCGTGCGCACAAAGGGACACCGGATTATTACGATAAAAGGCGCAAAATGTTTGCAGACCGTTATTTACAGTCGGTGGAGGAGTTTAGGAGAGGGGATAACGGTAATGAACTTTTGATAGCAGGGGCCAGTGAGGGATAAGTAACGTTCAATAGGTGAAATGCTGGTGACAGGTTCCCTTTAAGCAATTTATTACATCTGTGCATCATGCACAGAACCCAAAGGCTTCTTAAGGACATCTACCATTTGAAAACTGTGTCCGGTTGGCATTGGTTTAAATGGTTTCCATCTGGATCCTGTCTTTTTTTCAATAGGACCGAAAAACATAGGCTGCCATATTTTTGTGTCAGCTTTTTTCTATTTTATGTTTTTTGTTCTATGTTATTGTCACAGCTTTTTATAAGACGTTTGGGATAAGCCATTAATTTAGTGAGTGACCCATCTCGCTTCTATGGTTGCATGACTTCTTTCTGGTGTCAAATGATTAAATTTCCACTCACCTTATAAGTACCTTTCTGAGCACCAACAGTTGAAAGACTATTCGGTCCCATCCTGTCTCCAGCACTCTTGTTCTTAGACCTGTAATTTACTTTTCGCATACATGACCTTTGCTTGTGACTCCATTTCTGAAACTCTGACTCTCAATTTGGCACTGCATTCTCATACCGTAATCTCCCTGACTCTCTGCATGTCCCTAGTAACGAAGTCCATACCACCTTGTTGTGGTTCCTGGTGAAGACCCGGGGGCCTGTTAGATTCTGCACCTTGAAACTTATAGTGCTTACACTAAACTGGCGAAAAGGAATCTAATATGTGACAAGTTTGCAGAGTTTTCAGTACATAATAAGGAATAGGAGTGTGTTTAGAAAAAAAACTCTTATTTCAGTGAATTGGATTCTTCAAAATCCCATTCATATAGTGTTTTGATGAAAAAAAAAACACTAACCTTTTAGGACATGCTTCATATTTTATAAATTCCCAGCATCCTCTATTCATCTCTTTTGCATGGTGCTTTCCTCACTTGAATCGACATAAAAATCCTCATGCAAAAATCACAATGCAGATATTTTTATTTTCTGGATCAAAACAAATGTTTACGTTCTTGACATTTACTAACACAATACTAGGTTAACATATTTACACAAAAATAAGTTCCAGTAAAAACTGGTGCACAAACAGAGGCGGATTACCATTTGGACGGCCGTCCGGGGCTCTGGGTGACCCATGGCCTTCCAAAGATTTGATGCATATTATGGCTTTATCAGTTTTTTGACGCGAACCGCGGCAAAACTGCCACAATACGGCTTTGTGCAGGTCCTGCAAAATGATCTTTACAGATGAGGTCACATGAAGAAGAGTGTGAGCTGCTATGTATGTGTCTGGGGTCTGTATTTATGGGGTCTGCATTAGTTAAGGAGGTCTTGCCTAGCGTCTATATTTAGGGTGTCTGGTATGGGATCTGTATTAGTTTAGTGGGTCTATTTAGGGGTCTGGTTTGGGAATCTGTATTTAGGGGTTCTGGTCTGGGGTGTGCATTTGTTTAGCGGATCTGGTCTGGGGACTGTAATAGTTTAGTAGGTCTGGATTCTGTATTTATTCCTTGGTCTGTATTTGCTCTAGGGTCTGGTCTGGGGTCTGGTTTCTGAATTTATGTAGGGCACTGATCGGGTGTTCTACTGAAGGGACAAAGATTTCTCAGCAGAAAACTCTTCACTGGTAAGGAGAAGTCGTCATGGCGGTCTAGGACGGGTGGAGAAGAAAAGGAAAGAGAAAGTCTAAAGAAAAGATGTCACCTGTGTGGTGAGTCACTGGATTAATAGAGGAGCTGTCAGGTCTCTGACACGTCTGTTGTAGTAAATCCTTGTATTCCCCAAAATATAGCCAAGAACTAATAGACAACTTGGTGTCACCATTCCCCTGATTCAGGAGGATGTGTTCCTTTACAGGGGGATACGTTCAGCGATGATTGAAGACTGTCAGTAAGTAGGGACACAGCCAAATGAGAAGGGGAATGTTAACACTCGGCTATCAAAGCAGATAACATTAACTATTTAACTTTATAGTGAAATGCATTGAATGCTGGCGATCTGTCCAAAACAACTTCGGTTTTCCGGGGTATTACAGTATTTATCATATTGTAAAGTGTCAATACTAAAAGTATTCAGTCCCAGAGCTTTAGGGTATGTTCACACTGAGTTTTTTGCAGGCAGAAAATTCTGCCTCAAAATTCCATCTGGAATATACTTAGGGTCTACTCACACGACAGGTTCCGGGTGTTGGCCAATAAAAACGTCCGTTTTGGTTCGATTGTCTCGGCTGTTTTATATTAATTTTGCATCCATTTTGCATCTGTTCCATTTCTGTTCCAGGCCGTGTTTCTGTTTTCAACAACTGATTGTGACCCGTTTTGCATCAGTTTTTCACTGTCCGTTTTAATAAATGTCGATTTTATTTCATTTTTTGGTCCCGACCCACTAAAAACACCCACAGGAAGGTCAGATCATCACAGTCACCATTTTCTATTGCTTTCAGAGTATAGAGCGCTTTCTCTGATCCCACAGCCTTCTTTGCTTTGGTTTCTGACTGTTTTCTCTGCTATTTTGTACTTGCTACCATGTCCTCAGAACCATTGAACTGTGTTCTGCAGCTTTGGCTGATTTCTCGGCAATTTGGACAGCAATCACAGATGTTGATGCCCTCTGTAGATAGTGCCACACAGCCCCCTGTAGATAACGCCACACAGCCCCCTTGTAGGTAGATGGGTAAGCCCCCCTGCAGGTAGTGCCACACAGCCCCCTTGTAGGTAGTGTCACATAGCCCCCTGTAGGTAGTGCCACACAGGCCCCATGTAGGTAGAGCCACACAGGCCCCTTGTAGGTAGAGCCACACAGCCCTCGTGTAGGAAGTGCCACAGAGCCCCCTGTAGGTATTGCCACACAGCTCCCTGTAGGTAGTGCCACACAGCCCCCTGTAGGAAGTACCACAGAGCCCACTGGTAGGTTGTGCCACACAGCCCTTGTAGGTATTGCCACACAGCCCCCTGTAGGTAGTGCCACACAGCTCCCTGTAGGTAGTGCCACACAGGCCACTTTTAGGTAGAGCCACACAGCCCTTGTAGGTAGTGCCACACAGCTCCCTGTAGGTAGTGCCACACAGCCCCGTTGAAGGTAGTGCCACAATCTCTGTAGTTAGTGCCACACAGCCCTCTTGTAGATGGCACCCACCGTAGATAGCGCCACTGTAGCTCCCTGTAGCCAGGGATTCCACTCCTAGTGGGAGCCCAACGTCTCTGTCCATATATGGACAGTGACGTCAGTGGCCAGGGGGATTACGCTCCTAGAGGGAGCTACAGTGGCACTATCTACAGGTGGTACTATAAGGGGGCTGTATGGCACTACCTACAGCAAAAAATCTCCTCACATGTACTTCGCGCTGTGAGGAAGAGGAGAGAGTGAGTAGCTAAATGCACTTTCCGTTCAGGGGTTCCATCTGAGGTTTCCGTCGGGTTAACCCCTCAACGGAAAGGCAAACTGAAACCTAAGCTTCCACTTCCCTCACCATTGATATCAATGGTGACGGAAACATTGCTAAAGGTTTACGTTTGTTACAGTTGTGACAGGGTTCCGTTGTTTTGTCGACTGTGCTATTTAGCAAAAAACAACGGTGATAAACGGTATCTGGTGATAAACAGAAAACATTACCTAAGTTTCCGTCATGATTGAGTTCAATGGTGAGGGAAACGGAAGCTTAGGTTTTCGTTTGCCTTTCCGCTGAGGGGTTAACCCGACGGAAACCTGCAACGGAACCCCTCAGTGGGAAGGAACGGTGACGAGAACACAGCCTTAGTCTAACTTTTTGGATGGGGAAGCAAATCGCCCCTGACGAGCGTTGTGATAGACATGAACCAGGGAGAGGATTCCAAACATGAAAGGGACAGGATAAAACCAAGGGGAAATAATGGAAAAGGTGTGGGGGGTAATGTTTATTTACCATAGTAAAATAGATGCTGGAATGCAAACGGCTGGACGTGGCAAGATCTCATCGGGGACAAGCATGGAGGATCCACATGAACTATAGTGAGGATCTACATGCATGCTCAGAACATCCTGCAAGGAAGGCAGGGAAAGGTAGCGTGAGCAACAAGAAACAACAAAACGGACCTTGAAAGAATGTAAACAAGCGTCGCGAAAATAGAAAAGTTGATGGGTAAGTTGAATTTTTATTTCATATACTAGTGTTTAAAGTATGTAACGGTAATGTATTAAATATTTTAAATTTTTATTTAAAGACGGTTAACTCGGAAAACCCCTGGCCAGGATCTCACACACCGTTTTGATACAGTTTTTGGCTCTGTTGTTTTTAGCCAAAGTATACAGAAAATTTACGCATCAAATAGCAGACAATCCACTATGGAAAATCCGGACCATTTCATGCGTTTTTTACTGCGGAAGATAGTGCAGATTTTTGTATACCTTTTTTTCAAGGGATGTGTGATGGTGATATTTCTTTTTCCTGTGATGTAATTTCCACTCCAGTAAAGATATTCTACAGCGTTTCCGCAGCAAATTACGCAGTACATCAGAAAAACGCAGGAAATCAGTCCACTTTCCGTAGCAATAATTGACATGCTGTGATACTAAAATGACGCACGTCAGGTGAATTTCTGGACTGTATTTTTCCGTAGCATGTGGATGACATTTGTTAAAGTACACCCACTTCGCTGCTACTGTATTCCGCTGCGTATTTTCCGTCCGCAATTCCAGACGGAAAATACGCAGCATTTCCGTTCCTTGTGAACGAGCCCTTATACCCTTTGTATCCATTTCTGGACTAAAAAAAACTGAGCTAAAAACTGCACTGTGTATGTGATCCTGGCCTAACACCTGCTTGAAAATGAGGAATTCATCATGCTAATCCAGGCCTAGACAACAGGTAGCTGAGCAGGCTTCATGCTAAAGACGGAGACTGCAGTTTATACATTGATGGTGTAGATTCAATTACTATAAGATTAAGGGTATGTATACACGCCCTATTTACGGACGTAACTCAGGCGTTTTACGCCTGGAATTACGGCCGAAAAAACTGCTCCAAACCTTTTTTTTTACACGCCGCTGTCAAAAGACGGCGCATAAATAGACGGCTGCCTCAAAGAAGTGCATGTCACTTCTTGGGATGTAATTGGAGCCATTTTTTATTGACTCCAATGAAAAGCAGCTCCAATTACGGCCGTAAAAGACGCCGTGAAAAACGTGTGCACTTGTCAAAACATCTTAAATTCAGGAGCTGTTTTTGCCTGAAAACAGCTCCGTAATTTCAGACGTAATTGGCGTTGCCGTGTGAACATACCCTAAGGGTGTATTCACACGTGCAGGTTTGCACATTTATGCAGTTTCTAAAGCAAAGAATAAAGATGTAATGTAACAAAATGTAGAAAAGGTAAAGGGGTCTGAATATATTCTAAAAAGTATTGTATACCATTATTATTTGTTACAGATTTCTTTTAAAAAAAATAAGTGACGTGATTCTGAACTTCTATTTTCTTATACATAGTTTCAGATTTCCTGTTGCTAGTCATAGAAATTGTAATATTCAGTTTGCCCGGGAGACAACTGCATATAGAAGTATGATTGGGTTTAATGGTATATGTATAAATCCATATGCAGTCAGCTCCCCCTAGTGGTAGCTGCAGGCGAACAGAATTTTTTAATTTAACCCCATAACTGTGTGAATTAAAGGAGGGTATTTGGATTTCTAAATCCGAAAAATGGAGCTCTGGACGCTATAAAGATATGGTAGATATTAGGCTGCAGTGACATTCCATAGTGACATTATAATCAACTGCCTCATGTCTCTCCCACCCTCAGTCAACGGAGAGTGGCACTGATCTGCCATGAGGAACAGTAACTTCCTGCTAGTAGAGAACAGTGCAAGAATGTGAAAGGTAAGTGAAGCAATGTAGTGGACACCTATGGGGGTGGCATTGAGTTAGTCATTGGTTAGTTGCATACTGTATACCTTACCCTATCTTGGCACTGTTGAATACTATATAGAGCCATCTGATGTAGTCAAGAGCAAAATTTTGGGCACCCAAGATATGAGAAGATTATCACCACTGGGATACATGGGAACTTCAAATGATCTGCCAATGCTGGACACATAATCCTTTGTCTGGACTTACTGCAGAGCCAAAAAATATTTGGAGATGAGTTTAAAAAAAAATCTTAATATACACAGTAATTAAAAAAAAAAAATACGTACCTGGTGCAACTCACAATTCTTGGTGAAAACATATGTGCCGGCAGTTGCCACCATGCGAGGCTGGGTTCACACAGTGCGTTTTTCGTTTTGGTTGATGCATTGAGAGACATGTGAGTTCATCTACCAAAACAAAAAAAAAAGAATGCTAAATACACAACAAAAACGCACTGTGTGAACCCAGCATAAGTTGCCATAAAGGGGTTTTCTTCAAAACGACGCTAACCTAGGAAAAGTGATGGAAACCAGTACTCGCATCTTGTAAGAGCTTATTATATTATAGCCTATTGTCAACCTTCATGCGGCTTTAGCTTTTTCAACTGTTGGTTCCTGTTGTGGAGTATGGTACAAGATGGTATGGTAGAGTATGGTATCGCTGATCACAGCACTAAATCTTTTTTACAATACATTCCCAAAAGTTGTGCTTGATATGCCATATATAAGTAAAGCCCATGCACACGGCCATGCCGATAATCACGGTCCGTGATTACGGGCACGGCCGGCCACTGATAGCCACCCGCATTTGCGAGCTGCGCTCCCATATAAAGTATGGGAGCGTGGTCTATAAAAAACAAAATAAGGGACATATCCTATCTTTTGCGGAGCCTTTCTACGGCACGTAAATATACAGGAAGGTGTCCGTCGGCCATAGAAATGAATGGGTCTGTAATTACGAACGAAATCTACGGTCGTGTGCATGGGGCCTAAATGTCTTGGTTTATATACAGACTCTAAAGGGCAGTAGAAATCTTTTAGAGCCAAATATACAAAGGGCTCATATGTAAAAACTACAGCAGGCAAAAAGAGGAGCAATTGACTGAGTAATAATTTCTATAATTTTCCAACCTACCTTAGGAAAAAAGGGCTGCAATCTGATTGGCTGCTGTGGGTCATAATAGTTGTCTGCATTAGTTATTTTTTTTTATACTGTACATGAGTCCGATGTGAAGAGTCCAAGAACAGACCAGACACAGCATATAATATAACGGCCTTCCATTGGAAGGAGATCTAGTACACAGGAACACAAACTAAACCACACAATCATGGTGTAAAAGAAAATAATGCACTTCTGGTCTTGTGCCATTTATTGCGTTATGAGATGTGACTTTATTTCATGCCTCAACTTTTACTTTATTTTTTTAAATAATGGGGTTATTTTTTTATGAATACAGCTAAATTTCTGTCACCTTTTGTAAAAATAAAAAAATTTCGCATTTCTAAAGACACTAAATGTGCAAAATTTCTAACAAATATTTCACTAATGTTATTTCTTATCCTTTCATTAAATGAAAACAAAATTGTAATATTTCTTAAAATGCATGACAATTGAGATAATAAAACTTTTTTTAATGTGAACACATCACAAAATAAAAAAGGTCAATATATTTACAATTTGTCTTCAATTTGGTCACTTTTACATCAGATATTAACATTTTTAAAACTTTCTGGCAATATGATTTATGCTATACGTTTAAAGTGGATTGCACGTCTTTAGGTTTGCCACTTATGGTGCCCAAACATCTAGCGCCCATTGTTTTATTGCATTCTCTGTTCTTCAATTATATACAATATGGCTCAAACAGAACACAACAAACGACTAGCCATGTCTGTAGATTCACTCTTCAGTGCAATGCATTTCAGTCCTTTGAGCACTATATATGTTACAATCAGCACACGTTTTATGAAATGTGAGGATTTCTCTTTTATTTAAATATAACTATTAAAATCGAAATTAAAAAAACACTGCTATGACTCTTTAAGCAGCACACACCTCTACTCAATTCTATGCTAATAAAGACATCTTCTTCCACGTTTGGCCAGCAATAGCATTTGCAATCTGCTTGTCAATTTCCTTCATTTAACAGATACATTTACTGTACTTTCACAGATAACAGACTGGTCAATCTCCAGTTGTGCTTCAGAAAAAATAAAAATAGAATCTGTGTTTTCTGTAAGTGCAAAGCAAACACTTTGTGCAGCTATATTGGTCGTAGATGTAGAAATTCCAACAAGAACGGAGGTCCCTGATTTACTTTCAATCACCCGTTTCATCTCCTGCCTTCTCTGGAATGGCCTCCAGGCTTCTTCTAGGTTTAGACGCCTCCGCATTTCCAGCAGTTGCCTTGTTAAGTCCACATGATAAAGCAGCATAATGTATTTGTTTTAAGTTCTCCAAGGTTTCTGTTTTGGCATATTTGAGAAGATCTGCTTGACCCTGTAACAAAAAAAAAAAAAAAAATAGGTTACCGGTTGGCACGTACGGATGACATGTCACCACTGTGGCCAGTCATTGACTAATTATAAAAAAAATAATTAAACAAAAACTGTTAAAAAGGGAAATCAATGTGGTTTTCGGACTGGCTATCTTTATAAATATGCAACTTACACGCAAATCTTTCAAAGTCGTGCTATGCATGACATATTACCGTAGCGATTATATGCAGAATACACCGTTTTTTCTAACGGTTGGGAAAACCCCACTACAGTCCCTTTTAATTGAATGCTATTTTCTTTACTATAATTATCAGTTAGAATCTCCAATCTTCTAAAGCTCCGACAGACGCCATGACAAATCCGGCACCCCGTCAAATCAGTTGTCCTGCTACTGTGACGGAGCAGAAAAATGGAATTGATGATGCAGGTGTGAACTCAAGTAGTTATTTATTGTTTTTATATATTTATGTTATTTCCAAGAATTTGACATTTTCTAGACAGATCTAGACTGAACGAGCATCTGTACATTTCAGCAATACGAGACCATAGGAGCATCAAGTCACCAGTTCTATACATTCATGAAGTCTAAGCCTTTGCAATTTTCACACCTGACAGAACATGTAACACGACAACATGTGGAAAAATGGAAACGACGCCTAAGAAATTACATTTTTTCCGTTAATCATGTCTTTTAAAGCATGACAAGAAATAAAATAGGACTAAAACCACAGGCGCTACCAAATATAATTTCTACAAACTGTATTTTACATAGGACCATATGCTATGCCTTCCTCCATTAAATAGTCTTCTAATAAACCGTCCAAATATACTCTCTATTGGGTGAAATGTGTTTCGGCCGACTAACCAATCAGTAAAAAGTAAACTGCATAAAATAAGGTGGGTGGATGATGCTCAAAAAACTAGTTGAACCACAGATCCGTTTCCTATTCTTTGTTTGCCCCATTATTACAGCATTTTACAGACATTTGCAGAAAAGTACTGCATTAATTATTGCACTGGCAGATGTATGTAGATAGACCTCCTGGGCTTCAGTGCATAGAGACTGGGTAGCCCCAGAAAGGCCACAAAACCAGATTAGCATTCCCTACAACACTGAGATCATCACCATAAGGGTATGTTCACACGCTTAACAAAAAAACTTCTGAAAATACGGAGCTGTTATCAGAGAAAACAGCCTCTGCTTTTCAGCCGTTTTTGAAGCTGAAAATGAAGCTTCTTTTAATTTGGAGCTTCTTTTGAGGTGTTTTTTGAGGCATTTTTCATAGTGTCCAATGGAAAATCAGCTCCAAAAAATGCCTCAAGAAGTGACATGCACTTCTTTTTACGGAGAATCTTTTTATGCTCCGTTTTTAAAACAGCAGCATAAAAAGACGCCCCGTATGCAGTAAATGCTGTTTTTCCCATTGATTTAAATGCGCAGATGTTTGTAGGCGTTCAGCTTACGTTTTTTCAGGCGTTTTTCGAGGTGTAAATGCCCCGAAATACGCCTGAAAGCACTGCGTGTGAACATACCTTTAGGGTCCGTCCACAGCTAGCGTAAACACTGCAGAATTTTCGACCAGATTTTTTTTGTGTGGAAGATTGAGAATCCGCACCACAGCTCAATTTCCAAACCTGTATTCTGCTGATTTTTTCGGCAGCGTGTGGATGAGATTTATTCAAATCTCATCCACTTTGCTGCTACTGTAATACTCTGCGGAATTTCCTCACAAAAAGTGTTTACGCTTTGAGTGGACACCCTTAGAATGGTGGACAAAACAAATCCAATCTAAGAATAGATAATATAAGACAATATAAGATGTAAAAGGGCCTTTACTTCATTGCACCGGCCAATTATTGGACAAACCCCAATAATTGCCCTGTGTAAACAGAGGAACGATTAGCCGATGAACGAGCAAATGATCGTTCATCGGCTAATTGTATCGTTTTAAATGCAGAAAATATTATCATTCTCGGCCTCACATCTTCCTGTATAAACAGGGAGACGTGCTGTCGATATGATAGAAATATATGGGGACGAGCGATCGTAGTAACAAGGGACGTGCACTTGTTACTACGATCGCTCGTCCCCATACATAGTAATTCCTTGTGAAAGGAGCAAACGAGCGCCGATCAACAAGCTGTCTCGTTGATCAGCACTCGTTTACACGGCCCACGTCGGGCAGTGTTATACCATCTTAATATGCCATTATTTCATGCATAATCCTCATGCTCAACACTTAAATGACATGGAATTATAAGATCCATACGTCCAGGTCACTTCCACTTTTCCAATAGTGTTATAATTTTATAGTAATTTTAAAGTAACTGCACTTATAAGACTATGGCTAGTTTCAGAGGGCTGTATCGTGGTCATCCTTAGTACAGCTGTAATACCTGAAGCTTCTGCAATTTTACCGAGCAGAACAGAACGCCATAGAACCCTATGCTGATCTAAGTTAAGTTGAGCAGAATTGCGGGAGCTCCGGGTACTGGTGCCGTACTATAGACTCTAAGGCTGGGTTCACACGACCTATTTTCAGACGTATTGGAGGCGTTTTACGCCTCGAAATACGTCTGAAAACAAGCCTCGAATATGTTGGCAAACATCTGCCCATTCATTTCAATGGGTTTGCCGACGTACTGTGCCGACGACCTGTAATTTTACGCGTCGCTGTTAAAAGACCGCGCATAAAATAACAACCACATCAAAGAAATGCAAGACCACTTTTTGTTACGTAATTGGAGCCGTTTTTCATTGAATCCAATGAAGAACAGCTCCAAATTACGTCCGTAATTGACGCCTCACAAAACGCGAGTACGAGCAATTACGTCTGAAATGCAGGAGCTGTTTTCTCCTGAAAACAGCTCCGTAATTTCAGCCGTAATTGACGTTATCGTGTGCACATACCCTAACATGCAGCCCGGTTACGAACATTTGAAACAGACATAAGAATGGTCATCTTCTAAGTAGGTAAGGCTGACAATGGGGGTTATTTAGGACTATAGATACAAAGCAAATAGTGAGGTACCTATAATATACAGAGGAGTACGATGTAACGTTTGCTACATAACCTTCAGATTACCCCGTTGAATGGCTTTACCCTTGTACATGGCATATTGGAAATTGTAACCTAGCAACATCTCAAGAGCTGCAGGAAGCCAATACCATTAATGAGCATGAACATATCTAGTCAGGGTAAAATCAATTTTTTTTTCTTTGCAATATACTGTAGAGTTTATTTTTATAACCCCCAACATTTTTTGTACATGAGGACACAATTTATAATCAGAACAATTTATTATAAATAGTAATTGCTATATTTGTGCTGCACAGTGTGACATAAGACTCAGCTATACATGGAGAATCCACTGACCTCCTCCTACTTATTATGTACCATATCAGACTACACAATGGCTTGTACTGTCTTCTTGAAGCTTTAACGGCTATGTACACCTTTGAAATAGTTTTTTTTTGTTGTTTTTTTAAATAAAATGTCTATTAGGCCTTATTTACACGAACGCTGCGCATCTCGGATGTGAAAAACTGCAGTTTTTCACGTCCGAGGTGCATCCGTGCTCAGCGCTGTGGGACGCGATGTCACGCATCCCCCATAGTTGAGAGTCTATGGAGCGATGCGTGATGTGCGAAAAGAACGGACATGTCCTATTTTCGCACGGACCCTTCACACGGACGTTTAACACGTTCGTGTAAATAAGGCCTTAGTGTGTTTGGTGCAACTTTCTAAATACTTAATGAAAAATATTTTTATATTTTTTTGTATACTGTATAAAGTGCAGCTGTATCCAGCAATGAAACCTGTATCCGTCAGGTCCGCAGAACTGACGGGTTCAGTGTCAGCGGGTGCTGCGTGTCTCTGACACGCAGGATTGAGCTGTTACTTGTCACGTCTAAGTTCATAACTTAGATGTGATCGATAAGAGGTGGATCAGAGACACGCATTACCCTCTGACACTGAACCCGTCAGTTCTGCAAACCTGACAGCAGCTGTATCTAGCGATGAAACCTGTATCTATGTATACAGGACACAAAGCAGCTGTATCTCAAAAAGTAAAAATAATTTTTAATAAAAAATATTTAGAAAGTTGCACCAAACACACTGATACACATTTGAAACAAAAAACGAATTCAAAAGGTGTACATAGCATTTCATGTCGGCGAGTTAGGTACAACTCCAATTAAACTGGAAATATAGACAGGCTTTAATTTAAAACTGGAATTTTAGACAAAAATTTAAAAAGTGGATATCTATGGAAAGCGCTACTCAAAAGGCAAGGATAGGCAAGATAAAATAGTGAGAAGATTTATTTGCAAAAAACGGCAACGTGTTTCAACGCAGAACCTGCGTCTTCATTAGGCCAAAAGATAATAACATAACAAAACAAACAACTTATATGCACATGTGGATTTGTGGGAGAAAAAAAACACCAAACAAGGCAATAATTTTAAAAAACAAACAGATGTGAATGACATCATCAGGGATTATCATTCACATCTGTTTGTTTTTTTTTAAATGATTTGCAACTAAATCTTCTCACTATTATTACCCTGCCTATCCTTGCCTTTTGAGTAG
>NC_134691.1:284989336-285039336 GCF_050947455.1 Rhinoderma darwinii
GGCCTTAAGCATCTTTCTCTCTTTTAAACCTTCCTTCGCCCCGATGGAGTTGAGATTCTCGTGAAATTCCATGGCTGAAAAATAAACAATATAAAAGATGTATGTGAGACAACTGGCGTTTTTTCATACATCATTTATTTAATCTCCGTTTTCTCTTTTTCCTTTTTATAGTCATCCGGTTTAGACTAATCTGAAATTCATTAAGAAAATGAGAAGATTTTGAGAATTAAAAAGACTGGAAGCAGATTGGAAAAAGAAAATCTTTAAAGAGGAAAAAACAGGTCAGATTGGATTTATTAATGTTCAAGAAGGCATCACATGAAAATGGCCCTATTGACATGTGGATGGTGAGACGATACAAGGAGGAAATAAAATATTGCTTTTTTTTTTCTTTCACCACGGACTCCTGCTGTGCTACTTATAGATTTGTGAGTGAACATTAACTGGTTCCTGGCCACTGGCTGTGTATTTAGGGCCAGCGATCAGGGTCCTTAAAACCCGCGCCATAGACTATTTACGGCGCAGGTTTTAACTTGCTGCCCAAGTGATCGGGCAGCTGAATGTCGGGTCTCTGGCTGTCGGTGTCTGCCGGGGACCCTGAGGAGAGGATAGAAGCAGCTTTCGCTGCTTCGGTCTTCTCCGATCTCTTTTACACAGTGCTCAATGTGTATAGGAATAGAGGCAGCGGCCGCGCCGCTGTCTCTATTGGTCCCGGTGATCATGTGACTGGTCACATGATCGCCGGGTGCCGTTAGTGGCAGACTGCTGCTGGGTCTTACTAGACCCAGCACAGCCCTATTAGTGACAATAGTCACTATGAGAGGGCTGATTTCCACTATAACTGGGGCTGCTGTGCAGTGGAAAAAGATGGTTTAAAAGAATGAAAAAAAATATATAGAAAGTCCCCCAAAGGTATTTTCTGACCTTTGAGGTACAGACCATAGTAATAAAAAAATAAAAGTAAATTGCAAAAAAGAATTAATAATAAATACACATGAAATGCCCACCCCAAAAAAACTTTCCCCCCGCCAATCATTTTTGTAACGCTAGCCCTGACCCAATTACCCTAATATAGATATGTAATATATTAAAATTTACTATAGACAATGACGATCACAAATAAAAGTTCTATTTTAGGGTAAAACTATGTTGTTACCAAAAAAAAAATAGCTGAAAACTTTTTACTATTATTTTCAAACTTTAAGACTAAGAATTCTAAAATAGCAAAAAGGATGAGTATAAAAATGAAAAAAAAAGAAACCTGCATTGTCTACGGAAAAAAAAAAATCACATCGCTAGCCCAACAAATAAAAAAAGTTATAGCCATTTAACGAACGCGTGCTAAAAATGGCTAAACGGTGTCTGGTCCTGAAGGCTCAAAATAACTAGGTCCTGAACTGGTTAAACAATTGAAAAATTGACATATTTCTATATCATATCCATCTTCTTATAAATAGCGTTATGACTAAACAGCAAATAACTTTACAATCTGGGAAAGTTTGTGACTATTTGCAGCTTGGCAATAAAGATTCTTATGAAAATATTAAAAGGGATTTTCTGGGTTGGACTTGTCACTGGGATGGGAATTTGCAAAAGAACACTGAAATTGTTCTTTATTCCCCATGCCAGTCCCCAGTGGTGCTCTAATGTATGTAACATTACATAATGCAAGGCAGACACTTTGTCCAATGGCAGTAGGCTACTGTACATTTTGTCTATAGTGATGCAGCCACTTCTAAGTGACATGTCTATGTGATGTTACTGCACTACGAATGTAACTACAATAATGGTAATCTGCAGGGTGCACATGCCCAATGAGGACCAATGGCAGCATACAGTGGAAAAATGGCAATGGTAAGTTTCCCCCCCCCCTATTTCTTCCAGCTTCAAGGGGCTTTTGGAAAGTGTCATCAGCCAGTTTTCATTTTTTCCATCCTCATCTTGTTTTCTTGCGGGACGAGTTGTAGTTTTTAATGGCACCTTTTGATGTACCATATAATCTAGTGAAAAACTGGAAAATAATTCTTTGTGAGGTGGACTAGAAGAAAACCTGCGATTTCTCCATTGTTGAACTCTGTGTTAAAAACAACATGTTATCTAAATTCTGCAAGTCAATACGATTACGGCCATACCAAATTTACATAGATTTTTTTAGGATTTACTACTTTTACAGAAAGACAACTATTTGTTAAAAAAAAAATTGTTTTGTGTCACCATATTCTGCCACACAACTTTTTTTTTTGTTCATCTTGGCAGAACCAAGATGGCATACCTGTAGACCTTTATTATGTCCCCAGGCTGCCATGACATGGAGGGACAGAGAGGGCCACAATCTTTTTAACAGCTTAGATGCCACGGTTGCTATTGACCTCTACATCTAAGTGGTTAAACACCCGGGATCGGAGTTATCTGATCCGTTAGTGTGAGGTGTCAGCTATAATATACAGTTGACACAAAAGTATTCCACGATTCAACTAATACAGATACATTCATAATCCGAAATTACATAAATTGCAATACTGAAGCAGTCATTTACGTCAATGAATGCATAGAATGTAATCTGAAATACGTAGGCTGCACCAGCCGAAAATTCAAGACCAGAATAGTTGAGCATTTGGGCTACATTAGAAACCGCAATATTACGAACACCTCAAATGCCGTCAAACATTTTATCCACCATCATAACAGAACTGTAAACACACTTAAATGTTATGCAATAGAAAAGGTCCACATCCCCAAAAGAGGAGGAGACCTTAAACACAAAATATACAGGAGAGAAGCATATTGGATCTATAGGCTAAAAACAAGAGCCCCAAAGGGCCTAAATCTAAAAAAAGAAATGATGTTTCACTACTAACGTATATAAAAAAAAAGAATCGGCATCCCATTACTAAATATATTATGATAGCTATAAGGGGCTTCAATACATGACAAATAGCTGTAATTGGCCATCAAGATAAATTGCCCATTAGCTACATGAAAGACTAGAGATTATCACCATTCCCCGGTGTATTTCCCTAGTCACGTCCTTGATTTTTCCTTTTTTATTCTTTGCACCCAAATAAAATGTAATATAAAGTTCTACATATTTAAATAAACACCAGAAGGTAATACCAGCATAAGCCATATATTGGAAACTTCCAAATATGGCTAGGCACTTTAGGATTTACTTAACATTAAGCACTAGTACTTGTTTCTCCACAAGACAATCTCACCCTTTTATGTATGTCTTTAACTTATTTTATCTATATTGTGGTTCTGAGGTACTGACGGCTCAAGAGGTTAATATACGGACAAACTATTGTAACGTAATCATAATACATGTTCAATGTGCCAAACAAACTCGTTATAACATAGTTGCATCAGCATGCAATCAAGCCAATAAGAAAGTTTTCACTTGCAACATTCTACTACATAACAACCTTTCTCAGGGCTTCCTACTTTTAACCCTCTCGTGTCCCAATAGCTACGACAAGTTGTAGGGAGACCCAAAAGGTCCGCACATCCGGATTCCTACTGCGTTCCAGGGGCTTATCCCCTGGAACGCAATCAATTACATCGGACAGACCGAACAAAGGGAACAATTACATCATTGTAGTTGACAAAGTTATTTAGGCACGAACGTAAACACCCAGGATATTGTATCTAATCAAAGAATTCTATATGTCGCTCGATACTTATCTTTTTCTCGCGGACCTCTGGTTTCCTATGAGATGAAGTCATAAGGTACAACCTCCCCTTGCGCTCCAGGGGATTACCCCTCTGGAACGCAATCAACACAATGTGCTTGACCGGACATAAAACCCCAGCCACGTATGTCAGTTCCTCATTACCAGCCATGAGTAAGGACGCAGAAGGCGTCTGAAACGCGTAGGCACGATTTCTTGATCACCCTTTGTACTGGGAAAAATCCTGCTGTTTTTATTTTTTAATTTACAATAAAACTTGGAAGAAGTTTCCTCTTTTACATCCATACCAGCTCTGGATCCAACTCCTGCTTTTTTCTCTCCTTTCAATTTAAAGCTTAGCTGTTTGTGCTCTCTACTTTCCTTTCTTTAGTTTCTGAAACAAAAATATATTTCCCATGGAGCCAATATCTTTGTCAACCAAGCAAGCAATTAGCCTACAATCAAATCACTGTGATACCTGTCTTTAGAGGCGTAGCTAAAGGCTCATGGGCATGGTGCAAAAGTTCATCTTGGGCCACCAACTACTCTTCACTGCCAATGGGCACAGCCCGCAACTTTCAGCTGAATCGTTGGGTCTCTTAAGTGACCCATCGATGCAACACTAGTAGCCAGGGGCATTGCTAGGGCATTAAAAGATATGGGGCACAAACCCCAAGACATATGTTTTGACTCCCCCCAAAAAAATATATAGAAAAATCAGAGACAGCATATCTATAAGACTACAACACCTATAGCTACGCCACTGGATAGGAATAAATACATAAGTTCAGCAGACAATATTATACATGATAGAAACAGGGCCCAACTGACCCTATCACATGTGAAGGAAATCCATACAATGGCTCAGCAAACAGAATAACTGGATTAGATACATTGGCTCAGAATACAGTATCACACATGATAGACTTAGATACAGGGCCTAGCAGACAATATCACACATGATAGGCTTAGATATAGTGCCCCAGCATAAGTATACATATACTTACCCTCCTTGCTTTTGAGTCAGATCCTCTTGGGCTTCAGGCGCAGCACTGGGTCCTGATGCCGGTTAGTGTCACAACGTTATGTGCGCCGCTCATATAACGGCATGATGCTAAACTGCGGTAGGACCTAGCGATGCGCCTGAAGACCTAACTCAGGACCGAGGAGGGTAAGTATATGGAGATATTACTGTATTAACAGGGCTTTGTGTAGTTTACTACATAGGCCCCAGTTACTACAGTAACTGTAGACAAGATGTGGTGTGGTCAGGGGGTGGGATGAGCCCCCCTGGCTTTGGGGACCTGTCACCACTGCGACCCCTATGGCTATGCCACTGCTGACAGCTCTCTTCCTTTTCTTATATGTCCACAAGTGTGTGCTCGCTTATGTCTAAATAGGTAAGATCTTGTTCATTACATTTTAGTCGTGAACGAGTGTGTACTATGTGCGTTACCATGCAAAGGAATGTACATTTGCATTAGTGGTCTCCAACCTGTGACTCTCCAGCTGTTGTTAAACACTAAAAGTCCCAGACTGTAGCAGAAATATAAAAAAGTGGGCATCCAAATAAATGAGCACTCAAACTCTAAATGATCTTGAATATAAACCAATCTTTCTTGGCGAAAACATAACCATACTTTAAAAACATTTAAAATTAATACTTTATAACAAGAGGTATGTCAAAATAAGTGATAAAAAATAAATGATCGCCATATGGAAGAGAGAGCCCCACTCGTATTGATGCGAATTTAATTTAGGGCGTCTGCGGGGTCATTTAATTTTTAGGTCTGGTCTGGGGTCCGAGTGGTGCGGGGCACTATTTGGGCACAACTTTATATGGGGAACTATACATGGCACAATTTCATATGTGACAATTAGGGGAACACTATCTATATGGTGCAATTTTATATGGTGTACTATCTGTATTATGGCATTATTTTCTATGGGGTAATATCTGTATAGCACGATTTACTGTAAAGCACTGTCTCTTACTGCAGTACAGTATTTGGGGCACTGAGCAAAACAGCAGACACATTTTAAAGAGTAACAGTAGGTTGGCACTATTAAAGGGGGCAATAATTTGGTGGGTATGTAAGGGGGGTGGAGACGTGCTGGGGAAGCATAGAGCCAAAGATGGCTGTGCGGCAAATTTTACAAGGCAAGTCATAGCTGGAAGAAGTTGTCATGAATGTCTGGGCTGGATGGAGAAGATGAGAAAAAATAATGACTCCAATCAGAGAATATGTCACCTGGGAGTAAATGTATTTAATTGCTCATTCTACCTTTGACTGCGTCTGATCAGTAATTTATTATTAATCCAGTCTGGTGATACTCTGCAGACTGCATGTGTGATATCTGACCACTATAGGATCACTGTGTTCACTCTCAGTATAGTGGTAATATTCACTTACAGTTAATGATAATTTTGGTATTCCCATAGTGTATGTTTTATACAGCAACGGTATGGTGGTATTATTTAGTCACGGTATGGTGGGGTTATCAAGTCATGGTATGATGGTGTTATCCAGTCGAGGGTATAGTGGTATCCAGTCACAGTGTAGTGGATCTATTTAGTCACGGTATTGTGGTGTTATCCAGTCACGGTACAATGGTATTATGTAGTCATGGTATGCTAGAGTTATATAGTCATGGTATGGTGATGTTATGTACTCACGGTGTGGTGGTATTATTTAGTCACGGTATGGTGGCGTTATCCAGTCACGGAATGGTGGTGTTATCCAGTCACGGCATGGTGGTGTTATCCAGTCACGGTATGGGGGTGTTATCCAGTCACGGCATGGGGGTGTTATCCAGTCACGGCATGGGGGTGTTATCCTGTCACGGCATGGGGGTGTTATCCAGTCACGGCATGGGGGTGTTATCCAGTCACGGCATGGGGGTGTTATCCAGTCACGGCATGGGGGTGTTATCCAGTCACGGCATGGGGGTGTTATCCAGTCACGGCATGGGGGTGTTATCCAGTCACGGCATGGGGGTGTTATCCAGTCACGGCATGGGGGTGTTATCCAGTCACGGCATGGAGGTGTTATCCAGTCGCGGCTTGGGAGTGTTATCCAGTCACGGCATGGTGATGTTATGTAAACAGAGTCCAGTACAGCAATAGAGCATGTGAATCTTGGGGAACACAATCCACACCACTGAACACCAGGACCCAGCTGTGCGTTAGGTAGGACTGTCTTTTGTAAAAGTCACCGAGGGTCGTCTACATTTATCAATTGTGCCATTGATTACAATTATTTCTACAGCATCACAATTGGTGATCAATAATAAATACAAATTGTATTGTTGATCTTCACTTTGTGAACACTCATCAATTATAACTACAAATCATGACGATAAATGGTAAATGTGCCTTTAATAGGGGTGTATTCAAGCATACTGCTGGACCTATAAGATGAAAGTATTGCCCTGCTCACAGCGCGGCATATAAAAAGGACTAGAAAGAAACACTAAAATTACATTCAATATAAAGTGCTCACTGTATAGGGCCTGATCACATTTTGCATGAAATATAAAATAAAGTGTTGTCTACACCTTATTTAACATTAAAAAAACCAGACACATTGTCAGATGCAAAATGTTCCAAAAGTAAATTCCTCCCAGGTACTACACTCTTTATAGGGGACACTGGAGAAATTACATGAAGGTCATTCGTATGATTCATACAAGTGTAGCACGATGATTGAAATGTATAATCTCATAAATCATATAATAAAAAAGTTATTACCATAGATCAAAGAAGATCTATGAAAAGAGATGTAATGTACGGTATCTTGGGTAGAACAATATGCTTGCTTGAGGAGAATAGTTCAGATATAATAGTTATACAATCTTTACAATCTATTTTCTTACAACAAAAGATATACAATGTCATTTATTATTTAATTGATTGTTGGTTGTATTACTATTGATGTTTTCTGATGCCTTCTGTGCTCTTTTTTAATTGTCCGGATTGTATGACACCGTACCATATGGGGAAGGGGTCACTAACTTCACGAGTCAGTTTTCACCCCCCCACACACACACCTTTTTTTGCTAAGCCTTAATATATCTCCCTCCTCACCCCGTTGTGTTATGGTACTGCCCTATTTTATAAGTTAACGCCCCTCAGTCAACATTGTATGGTACCCTCCAATGAATATAAATAAGTGTGGGCAGTCTCATTTCTGGCCGCCTTATCAGAGCTGCCTGCCCTCCCTATTGTGAATTTTTTTGTATTTAAAAATGTTGGTTCTTATTGTTTTTTTGCTTTATTGTGGTTATGATTTTTTATCTTTATTACAACAAGTCACAGCTGGCGGTCAGTTTATTGAGGAGATGACGTAATGGATTTGAAGGCGGACTTGCCCGCTGGGAGGCTGGTGGCTGGCATACCGCTTTAGATCATGTGTTTCATTTTGGAAAGGAATTTTAAAATGTTATGTTGGAAAATCATAATAAAAGCTGTGACCGACCTCTGTCCAACAAAAAGTTTATAAGTGTGTTGTGTGTTTATTTATTGGGGGGAGAGCAGGAGGGCCATTTTTCCAGCTGCTGGTTTATTA
Source organism: Rhinoderma darwinii (assembly GCF_050947455.1). Classification (NCBI taxonomy): domain Eukaryota; kingdom Metazoa; phylum Chordata; class Amphibia; order Anura; family Rhinodermatidae; genus Rhinoderma; species Rhinoderma darwinii. The sequence continues at coordinate 284,997,573 of NC_134691.1, forward strand.
TGTTCTCAGCCATCTTAATACAGGGTACAAACATCTAAAAATTTTAACATGTGGGCTAAGGCCTCAAGACATTTGGGGCAAAAGTATTGTATATCTGACCAAAGTCTGTGCGGAGTGGATTATGTAATTTGTTCGTTATATTTAGCTACCAGTGTTGGAATAATGTATGTAGCTTTAAGATCCTGGATGGATTTAATTGTGCAGTCGAAGCTGTCATCTTTCATAGACAATACACCCCCATTAGTGAAGCAATAATATTTTAGGTCAAGGAGTTGCCGAATGTCCCATAGAGGACTTGACATGAATGTGCGGACACTTGACTGTACACTTAAAATTTGCATCAGAATCTAGTTATCAAGCAGAATATCAAGTGATATAAGAGAGACATGATGAGGCTGGTTATTCTGGACTTTTTGTAATAATGCAACTATGGGAGGTGGGATAATTGAAAGGTGTAATGTGTAGGGAATTATTTGCCACATCCAAAATCCAGTAGCATTTTGTGTTCTTTATGAAGGAGGTTGAAAACAGTGTTTATTAGGCTGGAAACTGTCCAAAAATTTTAGAGGCGAAATGTAAAATTTCTTAGACAATAAAGGCTCATGCACACGGTCGTATTCCAGATCGGTATAACCCGGAGCCTAAATACAATGATAATGCATTTTAATAGTGGATCCTGTACCTTGAACAGTATTTATCGAAGAATACTGTCCAAAACACTAAATCCAATACAATTTTTCCAGCATTGCCCGTAATGCATAATTCATACTGAGCACTGAAATGCACACAGCTATGTGAATGAGGCTGGCTTTGGAAAGTACTAAAGGGCTACCCCCGCTACCACTTGTTGATCAGTGGAGATCTGACTGGCAGGAACTTACCAATCCGCACCAATCCTCCTGCCAAAGAAGCTTTGTTCTCAGGACCAGTAGGGTCCCAGAGGTCAGACCCCATAGATCTTAATGTTATGGCATATCCTAGCGATTATTAAAGCTTGCACTAAATTCTATTTAAAAAGATCAAACAAAAACGAACAAAAAAATACTGGCAATACTTAATGAACCACAAAGTAGGGTTATCTAATGCCTTACAATACCCACATAATTGTGCCATATACAGTGTCCACATATAGTACCTGCCTGTTTTCTGTTGAATTCATGCACTGCTGTTGCCACCGGTAGTAGTAAAACACTGATGGTATAAAGCGTGGAGCATCTTATAGCTCTAAGATATCTTAGGCAGTAGCGTTACACCAGGTTCACACGAGCATGTTCGGTCCATAAAATGTGGACCGTATGTCGGCCGCATTTCCCGGACCGAACACACTGCAGGGAGCCGGGCTCCTAACATCATAGTTATCTATGACGCTAGTAGTCACCGCCTCGCTGCGGGAAAACAGTCCCGTACTATAATCACGTTTTCAGTACGGGACAGTTTTCCGCAGTGAGGCAGTGACAACTAGCGTCATAGATAACTATGATGCTAGGAGCCCGACTCCCTGCAGTGTGTTCGGTCCGGGAAATGCAGCCGACCTAGGAATGATTTATCACGGACCGAACATGCTCATGTGAACCAGGCCTTCGACTTCTGAAGCGGTTTTTAGGACACTTTCACTTCCCATTTGTGTATAAAGGCCTAAAAATATCTGACTTTCAGTCCTTAACCGATTCCCCTCAAAATATTTACTTTTACTATGTGCATGCATAGTACATTCCTCTCCTCTGTACACTTGGTGTAAATCCCATTTCTTCCTCCTTAGCAGCAGCGGGCATTTATTTTTACTAATGTTTCTATTTGCAATCTATACTAGTGAATCTTGTCATTTTCTCCTTTTTTTTTTAATCTTTTCTAAAATACTTTTTTCATCTCTTTTGATACAATACGTATTTTTTTCTCATGTACAACAATGTGTAGCTGCATGCTTAAATTTACCAGACAAAGAAATATTTTAATGAGCTGCACAAAGTATTCAGCTGTTGGCCTTCTCACTTCCTTTTCCGTGTTTTGTGTCTTAGCAAATGTTGCCAGATCAGATATGTGGAGTGCATGTAATGTGCGGCACGTGTTTAAATAAGATCCTTAAATGTGGTACAGCTGCAAGTTGAAAAATAAACTTACGTTGCGTTTTTAGACATATGGCTCAACGAGAGTATCACTTTTATGTTACAAAATAAGAAATACACCCACAATAAAGCCCTTAATGTTCTCATTACAGCAGATATGGTATTATATACTTATCAGCAAATATTCAACTCAGGAGAGCGTAACACAGATTATTCAGCAATAACTAGTGGGGCTGGGAAATATTTCAAAAGGAATTTAATCCTTGAGGGCTGTTGCACACAGCCTATTCAGGAACCCGATCACATGTCTTTATGTATTACAATGGGGGACGTATATACCACCAGTACACGGCAGCATTTTTAATGCATTGTCCACAATAAAAAAATAAAAATAAAATCCAGCTTGCTCCATCAGATGCAGTAAATAAGGCCATATTATCCTATAGAAGCACTGCTTTCAATGCATCAAAGGAGGATATGGTGCAATATACGTCATTCAGTATGGAAAAGTACTGACCACAATATGGTATGGTTTAGAAAATAGACAATTCTAGGAAAATGTTCTTTCGGAAAGAGTCATCTCAGTTTTCAATGATATGGTTTTCCCCAAGTTAACGGGGAAAACTGCAACCTAGACGCCTCAAAAACCACCTTTGTGAAAATAGGATTTTCTCCCATTTTATTGTCAGAGTTGAAATCCACGGTAAATCTGGATCAATGGAGTTTTGCCATGCTTCAGACAGCACTTTCGGTGCAGAATCTGCACTAAGAAATCCACAGAAAATTTTCTGTAGTAGCCAATGTTGGCACCTACCTGCATTGTGCAAATGAGATCAGAACGGAGATAGGACTTATAGGAACACTCCAGGCAAAGCTGTGTTAAATGGAATGACCTATTGTTTATATTAACTTTTTATGTCAAACATATTTAAGAATTTTTGGCGATTTGTTTTATTATTTTCAATGTCACTAACTATATTAAAAAATAATCCTAAATCTTGCAGTTTTCACACTGGCCACTGAGCCTCACAATCGCCTGACACTTCCTGTTCTGTAGAGATCACTTCTCAGCAGTCATCTTATTATTATCACAGGCAGGATTACAATGTAAGGTAACACCGCTTTATAGATAAAACATGCTGTATACAGCAGCTCAGGCAAGAGGGATGCACCCATAATCATGTACAGAAAATAGAATTAAAAAAATAAAAAAAGATTAGAAAAAGTTTAACTATCTGGTTTTAATGAGCAAAAAAACTGGTTATACATTCAATTTAAAGGGGTTATCCGGGTTTTTAAAATTCATGGTCGATCAGCTGTGGCGCTCATACATTGTTTCCCTCATATTCATACTCTGCACATGCTGTTACATTTGTATTGCCCCCCTATTCCATTCAAGTGATGGGACTGTGGGGGCAGTGCTTGACAGTAATTATCTCTTTAGTGTTTTTTCTTTTAATCCTTGTGTCATGTTCTGGCCCCTCTGGTACTGCACAATATCAAAGTGTATCAGTATTAACCGGAGTGTTCATTTAAAATAATAGAAGCACGATAAAAGATCAAGTACCAGCATTTTTTTTTTTTGCTTTCTCTTTTTCCCTTTTCTCATTCAGATGAACTGTGGCAATAAAAGTGTTTATACAATACATGCCCAGACTTTTTACACAGCTGTAACATCTTTTTTATGCAGCGACTTCATTGTCGTTGTGTAGATTTATAGCACAGCGTTGTGGTGTGACCCTGTTTATATTAGCAGCATGGCTCCTGAGCAGTTCTACTGAGGATCAGAGGGTCCCGCAGTGAAGAAAACTACTGGGCTTACAAGCTCACAAGAGAGTTAACAACTCATTATATCGTAGTTCAGCACTTATTTTTACCAATTTATCTCCAAATGTAAAAGGACACATGCAGTCGCAGAAATTTCTGCAACAAAATCCTCCACATGTGACTGCACCCTTAGGATTCCAAATTAATTGTTTTCAAATAAATATTAACACTTATAACCCAATTACCACCAGTGAACTTCTTAATCCTGATGGATTTCAAAAGTGAAAAATTTAATTTTCACCTTCTCAGTCGTATGCTAGTTTTCCCAATAACTATAATCATCCTGCCCATAGCTAAAAAACATAAAACTATCATTAAATCTATCACCTATGCTGTAGTTTTCAACAGCTTATAAAAATCTAAAAGTGTAGAATTACCCCAAAAAATGAAAATAATATTTAAAATTCACTGCCACTTGTTGGCGATGGCAGATATGATCCACTCTACATCCCCTTCTGTCAGAGATGTATCCCTCCTGTAATGTCAGAAGATTAATGCGGGGGTAGACAAAATGGGTCATCGAGGGAACAAGGACCATCCTTAGGCAAGGGATATCATTGCTGCATCCCTCCATCACGAACGTCAGTGGAGGGATGTGTATCCAAAAAAAGGGGGCATACAACAAACCATGTTGTCATCCGTTACAGAAGGAATGTGTGATGGGGGTCTCAGGCGGGGGATGTTATCCCTCTGGTTAGGCAAGGGTTGCTGAATGGGGTTTGTATACAATTATATTATCGTCTCAGCTTACAGCAAACTGTGATCTTGAAATTGGTGCGGAATTAAAATATAAAAAATACAAGAAAGCGGGGGAACTTTTCAATATGCAATGAATAAACTTTATATGAGTGGATACCCCCTTCAACTGGTATATACACACACATTGCCTAGGGTACCACAAATGCACCGCTCTGCCCATGGGGCAGGATTAGCAGAGTTGATGCACTGAGGACATTGTAAGAAGAAGTTTGAGGACAACTATATTTGTGCCAGAATTAAAAATAACTGAAAATGCTGAATGTGAAGACGTATAATTTTTTTTTTTTTCATTTTCACTATACAGTCAAGTGAGGACATGTAGTGTTTGTCACTTCTCCTTTTCTTGGAATAAAGTCTGGTTCATCATTAGGTTGAGTCCACGGTGTCATTTATCTGTAATCTTTATTATCCTCCATCAATCAGTCACAGCTACGACAACTATTCTCAATGGTAGTGTCAGTATAATTTTATGGTTCCCAAACGCATATTCATTCCAGCTCTTATCACTCTTATTAGTTGCCCACTGCAATTCTAACATCAAACCAGTTTCCAAGAGAAGTGTTCGAAAACACTTGCAAATTAATCTTAAAGCTGTGTTAAATTCTCCTGATAACAGTACATTAAAGATAAAGTAGTAACACAGACGGCACTATATAACTAAGGCTTCGTTCACATCTGCGCTAGGGTCCCATTCCGTCGGAGCGGGACCCTGACTCACACAAACGGAAACCAAAGGTTTCCGTTTCCATCACCATTGATTTCAATGGTGATGGCTCCAGTGCCAATGGTTTCCGTTTGTCTCAGTTGTGCAAGGGTTCCATCATTTTGACAGAATCAATAGCGTAGTCGACTACGCTATTGATTCCGTCAAAACTACGATACCCCTGCACAACTGAAATACCGTAGTCGCACAGCTTAGTATTGAAAGACATGAATGTAGTGAGCGGGGCTGCAGCTGTGTGATACAGCCATTGTCCCGCTCCTGACAAGTGTGCGCGCCTGGTCAGCATCAGGTGATGCGGCCGGCGCTGCACTAATGAGCGGCAAACAGAGAATATGGTGGGCGCCAATGAACGGAGGTATACTGGGACCACGTGATGTAAACGAACTAATGACAGCTTAGAGCTTAGTTTACGGTCACAGACCCAGGAAGGTAAGTATAATAATGGTTTTGCTGTTTTACTTATAAGGCTGGGTTCACACGAGCACATTAACGTCCGTAATGGACGGACGTATTTCGGCCGGAAGTCCCGGACCGAACTCAGTGCAGGGAGCCGGGCTCCTAGCATCACAGTTATGTACGATGCTAGGAGTCCCTGCCTCTCCGTGGAACTACTGTCCCGTACTGAAAACATGATTACAGTACGGGACAGTTGTCCTGCAGCGAGGCAGGGACTCCTAGCGTCGTACATAACTATGATGCTAGGAGCCCGGCTCCCTGCACTGTGTTCGGTCCGGGACTTCCGGACGAAATACGTCCGTCCATTACGGACGTTAATGTGCTCGTGTGAACCCAGCCTAAGTGTTACTAATGTTTTTTTTGGTGTGTTTTTTACAGGTTTGGTCGTTGGACTACGTCAGATTTGAGGACTACTTCGATAACGGCATTTTTTTTCCCAATAAATTGGTTAATGACAGTTGTGTGGGGGGTTTTATTTCAATAAATAATTTTTTCTGTGGGTCTGTTTTTTTTTTAAACTTTATTACTACTGCCTTAGTAATGGTGCCTGTCTGATAGACAGCGTCCATTACTAAGGTGGGGCTTAGTGTTAGCCGGTGAAGAGTCTAACATAACCCCGGTGCCGGGAAGAGCCGGGTAAGATCCAGTACTTAACCATCTGAAGTGATGGTCGGGCACCGGGGTGGCCGCAGGCTGGTATTATTAGGCTGGGAAAGCCCAAAACCAATTGGTCTTCCCACCCGATAAAGCTAGGCTGCTGCTTTATTGTATCTGGCTGGTCATGAAAAATGCGAGGACCCAACGTCTTTTTAAAAAAAAAAAAAAAAATTTTAAAAAACAAACATGGGGTCCACCAATTTTTAACCAGCTAGAAATAACAACGCAGCAGGCTGGCATTACTAGGGTGGGAAGGGCCACTGGTTTGGGCCTTTCCCACGCTAATAATACCAGCCTGCGGCTGACCCAGTACCAGACCATCACTACAGATGGTCGGGCACTGGATTGTACCCCGCTCTTCCCGGCACCCCTGGTGGCGGTGGGTACCGGGATAATAATGGGGGGTTAGTGTTAGCCTCTTCACCGGCTAACACTAAGCCCCACCTTAGTAATGGACGTGGTTTATCAGACTGCCACCATTACTAAGGCAGTAGTAATGAAGTTAAAAAAAACACCCAACACAGAAAAAAAGTTTTATTGAAATGAAAGCCCCCCCACACAACCCTCACTAACCATTTTAATGGAAAAAAAAACGCTGTAATCAAAGTAGTCCTCGAATCAGACATAGTCCAATGATCAAACCTGTAAAAAAAAACAAAAAAAAACACACACACATTAGTAACACTAATTAGTAAAAAAGCAAAACCAATTGCTATACTTACCTTTCTGGGTCTGTGACCGTAAACTAAGCAGTGACAGCTCTAAGCTTTCATTGGTTAGTTTGCATCACATGGTTCCTGGTTACCTCAGTTCATTGGGCTACCTTTAATAGTAAGACAATGTACTGAGGAAACCAGCAGTGTGTAATTTGCTCCAATCAGGAGGGGGGGGGGGGCACTGCTGGAGTGTTGGTTTTTTTCAAAATATTCTAAACTGTGACCTGATCAATAATAGAGGAGATGGGCCCCAGTGTTCATGTGGGGTGCAGAGGAGGGAATGTTAATCGGGTAGCACTGAGCATTTATTTTAGGGTATGTCCACACATAGCGTAAACACTGCGGATTTTCCGCAAGGATTTCATTACAAAAACTCTGCAGCATAATACAGTACCAGCAAAGTTCATGAGATGTGAACAAATCTCATCCACACGCTGCATAAAAAAACACACCGAAAAACCATTCATAAATTGACCTACGGTGCGTATTTTTGCGGGATCGCTGGTTTTCCCTATTGAATTCACACATTGCAATTTTTGCGGCGTGAAATCTGCGTTATCGGGGGCGTCAGCAGTAAAAGGGCAGCCCCAAACTGCAAATAGTGCCCTGCTAGTATACAGTATAGCATACCTCATCAGAGAAAGATTATAGGGTCTAGGTGAGGGTTAAGCAAAACAGGTGACTACCTAAGGCTCATAAGGGGGGTGGGAGCCATTTATGGATTAAAAAAAACATACAAAAGTGATTGAAGTCAGATGTCTGCAGTGTACCCTCCTACCAATGACAGTATTATTTTATCTATCTTATTAAATATCATTATTAAAAGGTCAGTTCTTGTCTATGAAAGCATGACTAAACATTTAAAAGTTACTAATATTCCCTAATTTTTGAGTAAAAAAGCCAAATTCTTCAATTCAAATCCAAATGGTTTCCAAATCCATTATGTAATGTTTCAAACTTTTCCTTCTAATTATTCGTGTAAAAACTAGTTACGTAACTGCAGCTGAGAGATTAAAGAGGATAGGAGAGATGGATAGTCAATTAGGTCATTGATTTCTGGCCAATTCTAACAACTAATCCTGCCACAAACATTTATGTGATTAATCTGATTTCTCATTTACTGATCTTAAGTAGCTATTTGACAATCTTTTTGGATTGTGCATATGTAATGCTGGCCACATGTCATCATTGTATTTACGTTGTGTTTTTACTATTCATTATCTCAGTGTACATGACGTCAGCAGTACAATTAGGAGTTCCTGAAAAGCAAATTGGTTGCGGAGGCCAATCCTTCAGTAAATGGATCTGTAAATTAATATAGGAAAAAAGATGAATAACCTAATGAGATGGTGGTTAGTTTGAAATGGTGATGTTTGCCAGTATAGCAGGCACAGCCCTGCACATTGATCTGAATTGTGCTTTTCTTGCAAACATGCAGGGCTTTCTGACAATCAGTATTCTTTTTTCAAATCTGCTACTTCTCAAGAGATTTTCAAAACGGCCAAAGCTCACAAATATTCATACTTTATATTTTGGGAGAACAAACTCTGTATGGAGCCTCGTCTCTAGACTGCCTTACTCCGATACCATAGTGTGCAAGTTGGTCTAGCAAAGGCACAAATATATAGACGATTAAATGGGAAAAAGGATGTGGAGTTTAAATACTTCTGAAAATGGAAAAGGATAATACCATGACTGACACAGAAGCAACGTTAAGATGTGTGGGAAATGGCACCTATAGTAGTAAGAAATAATCAATTTAGAATGTTTCAGTTATTTACAGTCTACTATGCATACTACTCGTTATTAAAATATTAAATATTAAAATTTTAATATTAAAAAGTTATTAAACAAAATGATTTCCAGGAGAGATGATAAATGTTCCAGGTGCAATGGGTCAAATGCAGACCCAGACGCTATCAACACTGGGTAAATATTGTGGAAGACCTTCATAAAGTTTTTGTGATAAGAGATTCCGCTTGAACCATTGATTATTATACTGGAAAGAAAAATTTAAATAAGAGAAAATTGTAAAAGAGTTGCGGTTGGGTTGAAAGCTGTATCAGCAGCGAAAAGATTGATAACATATAATTGGAAAGCAGAAGCTTCAAAGCTGCCCCAAGCTTTGAAGCTTGGGGAAACCGATTGAACTTTGAAGTTTGTGGGAGCTGAAAAATGCTTATTGATGGATATGGGACAAATCAAAAGTTTTTTTTTCTACGTGGTCCCCTTGGTTGGTCAGTTAAAAGTGAAGGGAGGGAAAGCAGAGGAAAAGGTGAAAACCAAGAGGGATTGAAAGCTCATTTTTCAATTATTTTATTATGGGGGTTTCGTGATGGGGGGGGGGGGGGGGGTTTCGTGATGGGGGGGGGGGGGGTTATTAGAATATAAGATTGCAAAATGTATAATTATCTTATATTTAAAGTATTGTTACTGGAACAAAAAAAAACAAAAAATATAAAAACGATGATCCTGTTTATTGCAGAAGCGTGTGAAATAAATAGGATCATTATTTTTTCACCTATCTGGTTGTGCTGCCTCAATCTCCTCTTTCCTCTAAGTTCATAACTTAGATGTGACAGATTTCAGGTGTCTCTGACACGCAGGACCCGCTGACACTGAACCCGTCAGGTCCGCGGGACTAACGGATTCAGGTCTTAGCCCATGACACTGCTGCTCTGTATAGAGAATACAGAGCAGCTGTATCTCAAAAAGTAAAATTTTTATTAAAAACTATTTAGAAAGTTGCACCAATCACAATGACTTTTATTTTTTTTTTTAAATGGCATTCAAAGATTTACATAGCCTTTAAGCTTCGTTCACAATAATGTCATGGCTTCCATTAATAACGGAGCCAATTATAGCTTTGATTGATCTGCTTTTAAATGGATCCCAATGAATCCTAAAGGATTTCATTGATTTACCATGAGTCCATCAGGTTTCCATTCAGTTTATTTTCTTATTGATGGCAAGAATAGTGTTAGCCATCAAAGGAAATAAAAACTAGACAGAACGGGCACCAATGTGAACAGAGCCAAACAGTAATGTTGAAATGATCACTATTCAGGATGTACGAAAATGTAAAATAAAATATATATAGTCATTTAGATGATTTCGGACTTGGTTTTCCAGGAGCATGTTCTTACCATCTAAACCCATCTTTTTTTTTTTTTTTCAGGAAAGCATGAATAGTATATGAGAGGTATTTCAAAAGGAATTGTTGGGGAATTATGAAAGGTACTTACATATTGGTAATAGAAAATAAAGAGAAATAACTCCAGGAACGACACTGAATGCAGTTGAATAGTTATAAGCTATTGAAATTCACACAAACGCAGGCGGAGGCTTAAATATACATATATTTAGATCATGCACACTGTGCTTTTGTGTATTGAGCATTTAATCCTCATAGGGACCAATGAACATTTCATTATATAGCTTTATAATCCGGTTCATTATATAGTTCTGCATGAATGTGGGCATCAGGGGTCTTCAATTTATTTTCCTGTTCCGTGCCATCTCCATTTCATCTGCAATAATTGTCATTCTTTACTGTAACCTCACATATTTTCCCAACAGGAGTTTCTATAATAAAACAGAGGTCTAAACAGCAACTCTGAATCAATAGTGACTACCGACCATCTATACAGAATAAAACTACATTTAGTAGTAGGGTAAACTAATGGTTTTCTGTGACTTTCAAGTGAATCTGTGTTAAATAAACTTAAAGTGGATCTATCAGCTGAATATGTTGCCCTATGTAATAGTAGTGTATCGCAGGGACAGGTGCGTCATCCTATTAGGCAAAGCGGCACAAAAAAAATTGTGCCATTTGATTTAAAGAATAATCCAAACTCCTAGTTATGAGTCTAGTGTATTCATAAGGAGCGTGCCGCCCCCCGCCCTTCTCAGCGGTGAGTATGCAGATAAACAGCAGACTGACGTTAATCATTGTAAGAATGTCGGGGGGAGGCAGGGGAGCGCTCTCCTCATGAATACACTGGACTTATAACAAGGAGTCTGGTGTATGAAAATGTACGGTCTAGGAAGAAAAAAATAAAACTGCGCTGGAATCATGGAGACAGCGCTATTCAGGTCAGTTAAATTTATATTTAAAAAAAAATCAGCACACAAAGTTAATTCTTAGAAAACACGTTATTAAAAGGGGTATTTGCTTTAAGGTGACATCATTTTTGAGATCTAAAAATTTTTTCCCAATAAATTTACGAGGGCCTAACATTACCACTTGTAATGGCTTCATGTAGTGCATTATGGACATGCGTATGTGGAAAACCAAAGCACATCAACAAGAGCTTTCCTTGAGATCCCAGCTTGAGGTCCATATCTTAAAGAGGCTCTGTCACCACATTATAAGTGCCCTATCTCCTACATAATGTGATCGGCGCTATAATGTAGGTGACAGTAATGCTTTTTATTTAGAAAAACAATCTATTTTAAACCACTTTGAGCGATTTTTAGCTTTATGCTAATGAGTTTCTTAATGCCCAAGTGGGCGTGTTTTTGCTTTAGACCAAGTAGGCGTTGTACAGAGGAGTGTATGACGCTGACAATCAGTGTCATGCACTCCTCTCCGTTCATTTACACTGCAGATAGCGATATAGTTATATCGCTATGTGCAGCCACATACACAAACACGAACTGTTATGGCAGGAAGGAGGTGAAGGGAACAAGTGAGCCCTAATCTACCCACCGCCCTGTCCCTGCCTACTTGCAACGACCCGTCCTAGGCGACGGGGTACAACTTGGCGGCGGTCCCTACGCTAAGTGCAAGGGGATACAAACAGGGAACAAGCAAGGGAAGGGGCAGTAGCCCACGGAACACCGTGAGAAAATGGAGTGGTGAACGAGCCAGTCAGGATCAGGATGTAGTGGAGTATACAAACGCAGAGCACGGAGCAGGAAGCAAGCCAGGGGCAGAGCGAAGCAGGATAAGCGGGAACTGAAGCAAGGCAGAAGCACGGCAGAAGCAGGCTGGAGCAAGGCAGCAGTGGGGCCAGGAATCCAAGAAGAATAACAAGCAATGAGGAAGAGAAAACGGCAGGTATAAATGGACAGGGGGCGGAGCTAACTCAGACTGACGAGGCCGCGATAGGCTCTCCCACTCCTGAGCCTGCCACCCTGATTGGTGGACGCCGATGTCAGTCTAAGAGGTCTGGCCTCAGGTGTCGACTGATTAATCCTGAGAGTATCCACAGACGTAGTGCCTGGCAGATCCTTTACAGTACTCCCCCTTTTATGAGGGGCCACCAGACCCTTACTAGGAGGACCCGGTTTAGTGGGGAAGAGAAGGTGGAACCTCCTGACCAATACCCCAGCGTGAACATCTCGAGCAGGTACCCAAGTCCTCTCCTCCGGCCCGTATCCTCTCCAATGGACCAGGTACTGGAGGGAGCCCTGGATCATCCTACTGTCCACAATCTTGGCCACCTCGAATTCCACCCCCTCAGGGGTGAGAACGGGAACAGGAGGTTTCCTCGAGGGGGACCAGGACGGGGAGCAGCGTTTAAGGAGAGAGGCATGAAAGACGTAGTTTATGCGAAAGGATGGGGGCAGCTCCAGACGGAAAGGATACAGGGTTGAGGACTTCAATGACCTTATAAGGCCCAATAAATCGGGGAGCAAACTTCCTGGACGGGACCTTAAGGCGCAGGTTCCTAGACGACAACCACACCAGATCCCCGACGACAAACCGGGGGTTAGCAGAACGTCTTCTATCAGCCTGAATCTTTTGTACGCTCTGGGACGCCTCTAGGTTCTTCTGAACCTGGGCCCAGACTGTGCACAGTTCCCGATGAACGTCCTCTACCTCGGGATTATTGGAACAACCAGGAGAAACGGAGGAGAACCTTGGATTAAACCCGAAATTACAGAAAAACGGGGAGACCCCTGACGAGTTACTGACCCGGTTATTCAGGGAAAATTCGGCGAGGGGAAGGAATGAGACCCAATCAAATTGAGTCAGAGATGAAACACCTTAAATATTGTTCCAGGGATTGATTAGTCCTTTCCGTTTGGCCATTAGTTTCGGGATGGAAGGCGGAGGAGAAGGACAGATCAATCTCCAACTTTTTACAAAAAGCTCTCCAAAATAAGGAAACAAATTGTACCCCTCTGTCAGAAACGATATTGACTGGGGCCCCATGGAGACGCAAAATGTGTTTAACAAACAAAGAAGCTAACGTCTTGGCGTTAGGTAGTTTCTTAAGGGGCACAAAGTGGCACATCTTGCTGAAGCGGTCTACTACCACCCACACCACCGACTTGCCCTGAGATGGAGGCAAATCGGTGATAAAATCCATGGAGATATGGGTCCAAGGTCTCTGGGGAATGGGCAAAGAACGTAGTAAGCCCGCAGGTCGGGACCTAGGGGTCTTGGACCTAGCACAAACCTCACAAGCGGCGACGTAAGCCCTAACGTCTTTAGGCAACCCAGGCCACCAATAGTTTCTGGTAATGAGGTGTTTGGTACCCAAGATGCCAGGATGACCAGATAGTGCGGAGTCATGGTTTTCCCTGAGTACCCTTAGCCGGTATTGCAGGGGGACAAACAGCTTGTCCCCAGGGAGGTTCCCGGGAGCTGAACCTTGATCAGCCGCAATGTCAGAGGCTAAATCAGAATCAGTGGCAGAAACGATTATACCAGGGGGTAAAATACAAGCAGGATCCTCCTCAGAAGGAGGATTGGCCATGAAACTACGTGACAGTGCATCAGCCTTTATATTTTTGGACCCAGCCCTATAGGTAACCAAGAAGTTAAATCTGGTAAAGAATAGCGCTCATCGAGCTTGTCTAGGATTAAGCCTCCGGGCAGATTCTAGGAAAACCAGATTCTTGTGGTCAATAAGGACCGTTACCTGGTGTCTGGCCCCCTCCAGGAAGTGACGCCACTCTTCAAAAGCCCATTTAATGGCTAAAAGTTTGCGGTTGCCAATATCATAGTTACTCTCCGTGGGCGAAAACTTCCTAGAGAAGTAAGCACAGGGGCGGAGATGGGTGAGGGAGCTGGTACCCTGGGACAAGACGGCCCCCACTCCCACCTCGGACGCGTCAACCTCCACAATAAATGGCTCCCTTTGGTTGGGCTGAACCAGCACGGGGGCCGAGATAAAGCACTTCTTGAGGGTCTCAAAAGCCTGGACGGCCTCAGGAGGCCAGTGGAGGACATCAGCACCCTTGCGAGTGAGGTCCGTAAGAGGCTTAGCGACAACCGAGAAGTTGGCAATAAATCTCCTGTAATAGTTAGCGAACCCCAAAAAACACTGTAGCGCCTTCAGGGAGGAAGGTTGCACCCATTCCGCCACAGCCTGAACCTTGGCAGGGTCCATGCGGAATTCATGAGGAGTGAGGATTTGACCCAAAAATGGTATCTCCTGTACCCCAAACACACATTTTTCGGTTTCCGCAAGCAGATTATTTTCCCGGAGGACCTTCCTGACATGCTCTACGTGGGAGGACCAGTCCTTGGAAAACACCAGTATGTCATCAAGGTACACTACAAGAAAGTTTCCCAGGTAATCTCTCAGAATTTCATTAATAAAATTCTGGAAGACGGCAGGGGCATTACACAACCCAAAGGGCATGACCAGGTATTCGAAATGACCTTCGGGCGTGTTGAACGCAGTCTTCCACTCATCCCCCTCTTTGATGCGGATAAGGTTATATGCCCCCCGTAGATCGAACTTAGAGAACCATTGGGCCCCCTGAACCTGATTAAAAAGATCCGGAATCAAAGGAAGGGGATACTGGTTCCTTACTGTGACCTTATTCAAGTTCCGATAGTCAATGCACGGCCTAAGACCACCATCCTTCTTCCCCACGAAGAAGAAGCCAGCACCTACAGGAGAAGTCGAGGGGTGAATGAAACCCTTGGCCAGGCATTCTTGGATATACTCCCTCATAGCTTCACGTTCAGGACATGAAAGATTAAATATCCTACCCTTAGGAAGCTTAGCACCAGGTACCAAATCGATGGCGCAATCGTAATCTCTATGAGGGGGCAACACCTCGGAGGCCTCCTTAGAAAACACATCAGCGAAGTCCTGAACGAACTCAGGTAGCGTGTTTACCTCCTCACGGGGAGAAATAGAGTTAACCGAAAGACATGACGTCAGGCATTCATTACCCCATTTGGTGAGATCCCCAGTATTCCAATCAAACATGGGATTATGCAGCTGCAACCAGGGAAGACCTAATACCAGATCGGACGATAATCCCTGCATCACCAGTACAGAGCACTGCTCCAAATGCATGGAGCCAACAAGGAGTTCAAAAACAGGAGTATGCGGAGTAAAATAACCATTAGCAAGAGGAGTGGAGTCGATACCCACTACCGGGACAGGATAAGGCAAATCAATAAAAGGCATTTTTAGAGACATAGCAAATTCCACAGACATGATATTAGCAGATGAGCCAGAATCCACGAAGGCACTGCCAGTGGCAGACCGGCCAGCAAATGAGACCTGAAAGGGAAGCAAAATTTTATTGCGTTTCATATTAACGGGAAATACCTGTGCGCCCAAGTGACCTCCCCGATGATCACTTAGGCGCGGAAGTTTTCCGGCTGCTTATTCTTGCGCCTGGGACAGGTGTTCAGTAGATGCTTGTCACCCCCACAATAGAAGCAGAGACCATTCCTCCTGCGGAACTCTCTACGTTGTTGAGGGGACATGGAGGCCCCGAGTTGCATAGGTACCTCCGAGTCTTCCGTGGAAGAGCGAGGAGACGGGACCTCGGGGGGAATCGCAGGGAAGTCAGAGGGGAAAACATTGAAACGTTCAAGCGGACGTTCCCTGAGACGTCGGTCAAGTCGTACTGCTAGGGCCATAACCTGGTCTAGGGAGTCAGAAGAGGGGTAGCTAACAAGCAGATCCTTCAGGGCGTCAGATAATCCTAACCTAAACTGGCACCTTAGGGCCGGGTCGTTCCACCGAGAAGCTACGCACCACTTTCTAAAATCAGAACAGTATTCCTCAACAGGTCTCCTACCCTGACGTAAGGTCACCAGCTGACTCTCGGCTAAGGCAGTCCTGTCAGTCTCGTCGTAAATGAGTCCGAGGGCAGAGAAAAAACGATCGACGGAGGAAAGTTCAGGGGCGTCAGGAGCCAAGGAGAAGGCCCACTCTTGGGGCCCTTCCTGGAGTCGGGATATAATGATACCCACCCGCTGGTTCTCGGAACCTGAGGAGTGAGGTTTTAGACGGAAGTAAAGTCTGCAACTCTCCCGGAAGGAGAGAAAAGTCTTACGGTCCCCTGAGAACCGGTCAGGTAACTTGAGGTCGGGTTCTAGAGGTGAGGTGAGGGGTACTACTATGGCAGCGTCAGACTGGTTGACCCTCTGAGCCAGGGCCTGGACCTGTAGGGAGAGGCCCTGCATCTGCTGGGTCAGGGTCTCAAGGGGGTCCATGATAGCGTCAGCGTAGGAGAAAAGGTAGACTAGGTATGGGCTTGTTATTATGTTATGGCAGGAAGGAGGTGAAGGGAACAAGTGAGCCCTAATCTACCCACCGCCCTGTCCCTGCCTACTTGCAACGACCCGTCCTAGGCGACGGGGTACAACTTGGCGGCGGTCCCTACGCTGACTAAGTGCAAGGGGATACAAACAGGGAACAAGCAAGGGAAGGGGCAGTAGCCCACGGAACACCGTGAGGAAACGGAGTGGTGAACGAGCCAGTCAGGATCAGGATGTAGTGGAGTATACAAACGCAGAGCACGGAGCAGGAAGCAAGCCAGGGGCAGAGCGAAGCAGGATAAGCGGGAACTGAAGCAAGGCAGAAGCACGGCAGAAGCAGGCTGGAGCAAGGCAGCAGTGGGGCCAGGAATCCAAGAAGAATAACAAGCAATGAGGAAGAGAAAACGGCAGGTATAAATGGACAGGGGGCGGAGCTAACTCAGACTGACGAGGCCGCGATAGGCTCTCCCACTCCTGAGCCTGCCACCCTGATTGGTGGGAGCCGTTGTCAGTCTAAGAGGTCTGGCCTCAGGTGTCGACTGATTAATCCTGGGAGTATCCACAGACGTAGTGCCTGGCAGATCCTTTACACGAACATTAATGCAGTGTCCTGATAATGAATATACATTACCTCCAGCCACGACGTGATGTGTATTCAGAATCCTGACACTTCTGAATCTTTTCTGTGAGATTTCAGCAAGGCAAGCGTAATCTCGTGAGATTACGATGTAACCTGTCATTTCAAACGAGATTACGTTTGCCTTGCTGGAATCTCACAGAAAAGATTCAGACGGGTCAGGATTCTGAATACACATCACGTCCTGGCTGGTATTGATGTATATTCATTATAAGGAAACTGCATTAATGTTCGTGTTTGTGTATGTAGCTGCATATAGCGATATAACTATATCGCTAGTGCAGTGTAAATGAATGGAGAGAAGTGCAGGACGCTAATTGGTCAGCGTCATACACTCCTCTGTACAACGCCCACTTGGTCTAAAGTAAAAACACGCCCACTTGGGCATTAAGAAACTCATTAGCATAAAGCTAAAAATTGCTCATAAAGTGGTTTAAAGTAGATCGTTTTTATAAATAAAAAGCACTCCTTATGTAGGAGATAGGGCACTTATAATGTGGTGACAGAGCCTCTTTAAGGACAAATTCAGACGACCGTAGCATACGTCCGTGTGACAGATGCATGTATTTCAATGGTGCCGTTCACACGGCAGTTGTTTCAACGGACCGTGTCAAGCGTCCGTTTGAAAAATAGAACATGTCCTATTTTCTTCCGTTTTTACGAATCCCTCTATAGACTCAAGTCTATGGAGATCTGTGAAAGCGGGACCAGCATGGGTGCAACTCGAACGTGAAAAACTTCCGTTTTTCAGGACCGAGTTTGCACTCGTTCGTGTAAATCTGGCCTAATTGTTGCAAAGTTTCATCACTATTGGTGCTGCTAAATAAGATTCAACTTTCTGAGACTAGAGAACCCCTTTAATAATGATCACTGACATGAGAGCAGAATCCTTACCAAGTTATGGTGTTTGTAGATAATATACCGTACAGAATATACTATTCCAAATGCTATTTTATGTGTCAACGCTTGTGTTTTCCATAGCGGTCGTGCCTTAATGTACAATAACGTATGATGTGCCGTGCATCCATGTCCATTAAAACAACATTCTAATCAATATAAGACGAAGATACTAAAAATCAGTGTAGTCGAGTAAATTTCACTTACCGGTCTTCTGGCACTGTATTATCTTCTCATAAACAACATCCGCATTCTCAATTAGGGCCTTGCTGCTTTGGATTATCTGTGGATTAAGTGTTACATAATGTAAAATATAACGCTTAAAAATATACACCGCATACATGCATGTAAATGATTGAAAGGTATTCTGTAAGGATTATTCCACTGCAACAAAAGACGTTGGGAAGCATATTTTTAGCTTCTTTATAAATAATGGATAGCTTTGCTTTAATAAAATGTTCACAAGAGTAATATTTAGAAATAGCAGTTTGCTATTTAAATGCTGTTCTTAAAGTTTTATGGTAAATTCACACTGGGCAAAGGCAGCCAGAGGGAATCCCGGCTGAAAAACCGCACCAAATTGTGGTGCAGTTTTTTGGCCGGTATGTCGTTCAATCCCATGTGACCGCTGCGGCCAATCGCAGGCTTTTCAACCGCAAAAATCACAACATCTGCTGTTTCTTGCGGGTTTTACCTCCCCATTGAATTCAATGGGAAAAACCTGCAACAAAAAAACAGCGATTACGCAAATACAATTGACATGCTGCGGATTAAAAAAAACAATTTCTGAGTGGATTTTGTTCAAATCTCATCCACTCTGCTGCCACTGTATTATGCTGCGGATTTTCCGCCATGAAATCCATTGCGGAAAATCTGCAGTATTTACGCTACGTTTGAACCCGGCCTTAAAGTAAGGTTTAATTAAAATTAAGGGCTTGACTGTATTCAGTAAATGTATCACACAGATATGGAATACGGTGGTTACAGCATATCAATGGGGGCCGGTTATACCGTGGTATCTTCATTGACGCAGTCCACATAAAAAAAGAGATTACAGCAAGAGTCATCGCCATAGCTTGGACTGTACTCTTCCATAGAAGTATTGTTTTCAGTGCCTCTGAGGGGGAATAAGGTCTGTGATATAGCAAGCAATATGGAATAGTTTTGCCCACAATACAATGAACAGCACGTCAGACAGAATTCTATCATTGCCCGTGTATGGAGCTCTGTATGAAAAACATGGAACTCTGACTTTTATAAAGATGTGTAAAAATGAATCAGCACAGAATATTGGACCTAAAATTGATTGTTTTAAAAGATGGACATAATAATAATCTAATAAAAATAATTAGAGGGAGCGTGTACAAACAAAATCAGACATTACGGAGTATCGAACTAGTTAACAAGTCCAACAAAAGGAGTGAGGGCTCTACTCGCAAGAGCTTACAATCAATGACATTCACTTTTTAACATATTGTGCCCATTATTAGATATTTAAAGGGATTTTCCCATCTTAGATATTTATGGCATATCCACACCTATATTGAGCGCCAGGCGGGTACTAGGGGAAAGAGGGTAGCACATGTGCGTCCATTCTGTTCAATAACAGTTCCGGAAACAGACGAGCAAGCGCTGGTCGGCTGCTTCCGTAACTCCCATTGAACAGAATGGAGAGAGCAGCACGCACACGTAACACACTCTCCACTAATCTCCGTCTGGATTCTGTGGCCAGCAGTCGCCGCACTAGTCGAAATAGGGGGTCAGGAGACCCCCGTTCTCGATATAGGTGCAGGTCTCAGAGCTGGGACCTTCATCTATCAGACAACCTGTGGATATGCCAAAAATGTCTAAGATGGGAAAAAACCCTTTAAAGACTGCGTCAATAACTTATATAGAGATGTTAGAAATTGGATAACGAATTCAAGTGGTGGGAGTAGAATATGTAGTTTTACTTATGTGACATATAAATGCTTTATTCAGACAGACAGAATAATTCTCACTACGCATTAGTTCAATTCACCTCTACTCTTCAGACATTGGCAACGTATTTAGAAGTATCCTGTTCCAAGTAAGACTTTGTTCACACTACCGTTCATTTGGTCTGTCAGTTTTTCCTGTAATTTTAATGGCAGAATAGCTCATTCTGCAGTGCTTTTCCTTAAAATATAACGGCATATTGATGGAAACCTGATGGACTCCATTAAAGTCAATGACTCGACAGTATCCGTTCAGAAACAGATCAGGGACAGCTGTCATGGCTTTGTTATAAACAGAAGTCCTAATGCTAGTGTGAATTTAGCCCAGCTGTGATCACAGGCTGTGATCTTTCTTCCTGCTTTCACTAACAGCTCCCCCCTCTCCTACACAGACACAGAGCCAGGAAGTAAAACCTTTTATCCCACCCAGAACTAATGAGTGCTACTAAAAAGGATTAAAGGGGTGTTTGTCAGTTTTGGGGTTCTTTCTGACAGAAAGGGCAGAGCATACAAACGTCCTGAGATTTAAATTGAAATGTTAATACATCAATTAACATACTGAATTGGCTGAATGTAGATTTGGTCCGTGCTAAGTTAAATAAAATAAATGTTCACAAGGCCCCGGGACCAGATGGGTTACACCCTAGAGTTCTTAAAGAGCTTAGTTCAGTTATTTCTGTCCCCTCTTCATAATATTAAGAGATTCTCCAGTGACTGGTATAGTGCCAAGGGACTGGCGCAGGGCAAATGTGATGCCTATTTTCAAGAAGGGCTCTAGGACTTCTCCGGGTAATTATAGACCAGTAAGCTTAACATCAATTGTGGGAAAAATGTTTGAGGGGCTATTGAGGGACTATATACAGGATTATGTGACAAAAAATAGTATTATGAGTGATAGCCAGCACGGTTTTACTAAGGAGAGAAGCTGTCAAACCAACCTGATTTGTTTTTATGAAGAGGTGAGCAGAAGCCTAGACAGAGGGGCCGCTGTGGATGTAGTGTTTTTGAACTTTGCAAAGGCATTTGACACTGTCCCTCATAGACGTCTAATGGGTAAATTAAGGACTATAGGTTTAGAAAGTATAGTTTGTAATTGGATTGAGAATTGGCTCAAGGACCGTATCCAGAGAGTTGTGGTAAATGATTCCTACTCTGAATGGTCCCGGTTCTAAGTGATGTACCACAGGGTTCCATGCTGGGACCACTATTATTCAACTTATTTATTAATGATATAGGGGATGGGATTAATAGCACTATTTCTATTTTTGCCGATAACTCCAATCTATGTAGTAATGTTTAGTCTATAGAAGATGTTCGAGAATTGCAAGCTGATTTGGACACACTGTTTAGGCATCCACTTGGCAAATAAAGTTTAATGTAGATAAATGTAAAGTTATGCATCTGGGTACCAACAATCTGCATGCATCATATGTCCTAGGGGAGCTACACTGGGACAGTCACTTATTGAGAAGGATCTGGGTGTACTTGTAAATCATAAACTAAATAACAGCATGCAATGCCAATCAGCTGCTTCTAAGGCCAGCAAGATATTGTCGTGTATTAAAAGAGGCATGGACTCGCGGGACAGGGATGTAATATTACCACTTTACAAAGCATTAGTGAGGCCTCATCTAGAATATGCAGTTCAGTTCTGGGCTTCACCTAATAGAAAGGATGCCCTGGAGTTGGAAAAAATACAAAGAAGAGCAACAAAGCTAATAAGGGGCATGGAGAATCTAAGTTATGAGGAAAGATTATAAGAATTAAACTTATTAAGCCTTGAAAAAAGACGACTAAGCGGGGACATGATTAACTTATATAAATGTATGAATGGCACATACAAAAAAATATGGTGAAATCCTGTTCCATGTAAAACCCCATGAAAAATCAAGGGGGCACTCCCTCCGTCTGGAGAAAAAAAAGGTTCAACCTGCAGAGGCAACAAGCCTTCTTTACTGTGAGAACTGTGAATTTATGGAATAGTCACCGCAGGAGCTGGTCACAGTAGCTATGATAGATGGCTTTAAAAAAGGCTTAGATAATTTCCTATAACAAAAAAAATATCAGCTCCTATGTCAATGTGTAAAAAAATTTCCCTTCCCTTTTCCCATTCCTTGGTTGAACTTGATGGACATGTGTCTTTTTTCAACCATACTCACTATGTAACTAAATCTTAGTGAGAAAAACACAACTGTCAAAAAACTGCTAAACATTCACTGAGCTATATAAGTTTCTGAATAAAAATCAAACGTTATTTTTCATTTTGTACTTGGCTTAGACTGCCTACAAAACACAAAAGGTAAAATGACTAGTTTTAGCCATTAATATTTTGTCAGCATCAACTTAAAAAAACCAAAACAATAATAATGGTTCCCTATTGATAATCGCGTATAGAACCATACACAGATGCAATGTGCCCAGAAAACAATAAATCTGTTATTGACAATGTTTAAACTCTGCTAAAACGGCTTTTTACATAAGAAGAAAAAAAAAAGATAAAAATAAAAAAATTCTTGTGGTGCCCACGCTACAACCTTGAAAGCTGGCATGCATTATCAACACTCCGCTAGATGAGGTAGTTGCTCTTCCTTGGCACCTTACACAAAAGACATAGCATAAACACATTCTCTTTTTTTAAACTATTAAATCTCATATTTCACTCCATGATGCAAACTGTTAAGTCATTCACAGCATACTTATACTTTTAAGGTTACGTGGGTGTATGGTTAACCACAGTGACTTGGTTAAATAAGAAATTCCTCATTTGCAAAGGCGACGCTAATATGGGATATTTAAGTTTGTGGACTTGCTATTGTCAAGTACAGGTTATATGAGGTGTCTAGAATTGACTTAATAAGAACAGGCTTTATAGCTTAGGTACACAAAAATCCACTATGCAGTCTCTGGCCTACATTTGGAAAGAATGAGAGAGTTCAGAAGTGCACATCTGATAAATCCAGGTTCTGTTTTACAAGTTTTTCCATACTGGGCACTATTTTGCTCCCTGTAAGGATTAATCACCGAGATAGGAGACGGCCTGTTACAGTGGGTTTTCTTCTGTAGGCTTTTCCTTTTTATTGCATATTTTAAGTAGTCACTCTGCCGGTCTTCTCACGCAGCCATGTTTTTGTTATACAGTTCACTAAAAATATGGTACTCTAAACAGTACTGGTTAACCATGCACTAAATATAAAAAATAAAAATAAAAGCCACTGAGAATAAAAAAAATATATACAAAAATGTATGCATATTACTAAAAATCACAAAACTGCTTTTAAGTCATACGCTAATAAAAAGATAAACGTTTCATACAAACAAAAAAAAAAGAGCAACCAATAAGGTTATTATAGAAAAAAATATAAAAGTTAGAAATGTGACCTGTAAGCAAATTACAGGTTGTCTTTAAACTGTAGGTTGTACAAATTGTAATAATCCTGGAGGTACAGCTTGCGTTCTAGGCCACTGCCGCATACCAATTTACGCTGGTTACTACTGGACACAGTCAACATCTTTGTTGATACACATTGCGAAAAAGCAGGGGCGTAACTAGGAAAGATTGGGCCCCATAGCAAACTTTTGACTGGGCCCCCCCCCTCCGCTGGGTATCACACATCCCCCCCTTGTAGATAGTGCCTCCCTATAGATAGCACCATACACAGCTCCCTGTAGATAGCGCCATACACAGCCCCTGTAGATAACGCCTTACAGCCTCCCTGTAGATAACGCCATACAGCCCCCTGTAGATAACGCCATACAGACCCCCTGTAGAGAACGCCATACAGACCCCCCTGTAGATAATACCATACAGACCCCCCCTGTAGATAACGCCATATAGCCCCCCTCCCCCCCAAAAAATGGCCTATAGTTGTGATCGCTGGCAGCGATAAGGAGAACGGGGGACCGAAAGTCCCCCAATGTTCTCCATGAGTAACCTCGGACTTCCGGGGTCTGCGCAGTTCAATAAAAATGAAAGGAGCGCTGGTCACTCATGCGCACAAGCGTGACCGGTGCACAAGTCATTTCTATGGAGCTGCAGACAGACCCCGGAAGTCCGAGGTTTGTCATCGAGAACTTCGGGGGACTTTCGGTCCCAGCGATCCCACATGTATCCCCTATCCTGTGGATAGGGGATGCATGTCTTTTGTAGGAAAAACCCCTTCAGTGGCGTTGCGCTGTAGCAGCCATAGCGGCTACTAGCGGAGCCTCCGGCCATGGGAAGGGGGGCCCGTAGCAGCCGCTATGGCTGCTATAGCGGTAGTTACACCACTGCGAAAAAGCCTAGCTGAACTCCCTTAAAGTTTCACTCTAATTCCATTCTTCGGCCCGATCCACAATGGGTGCGGAGAGATGCTAGTGCACACCGAGTTATACAATTGAAGGGTCCCGTGCACGAGACTTCCTGGAAATCATAATCTTGCCTGGGCAACTGTACTACCCAGCGTACACTAGAATCTCTCCACACCGAATGGCAGATCGGGCAGGAGATTGGAATTGGAGGGAAACTTTAATGCACTGGAAAAGTTTCTCAGTCATCAATTTACTGTAATGTGCATAGTTTAAAAATGACACTCACCAAAATAAAATCACCAAGCACTGGACAGTCATTGAGGCAACAAACACTTCTGCCATGGGAGATTTCAGCTGAGAACCCTGCAGAATTGTGAACGCAGTTTTGGACTAGAATACAGGCTGTAACTCAGAAACATTAGGATAGATAATGCAATGTATTTGAAAAGTTACATGACTTTTAATGTAAACAATATAATTCTTCATGATGGGGTGGAATTTGGGTTTTTCAAAGGAAGCGGTCTTGAGAAGCTCTGTCAAGACTATATGGATGCCGGCGTAACATCTAGATTATTACCGGTCATTTCTCCTGAGGAGATGAGCATTATTGCATATTGAAATGTAAAGGGGTACTACTAGTTACAGTTTCCTGTCAGTTTTTGGGTCACCCCTTCTTAGATACATGCACAATCTATCTTTTGCTTTTCTTCAATACCATTCCTTATGTGATAAAGCACCTGACACATAAATCTGTCCTCCGTATAATAATCAGTTACAGACACCCACAGGATCATTGCATGCAAACACATATTTCTCCTAGCACTAGGGTTCACATGTGCACAACCATATTTTGGGACCAATGTAATACATGTATACATACCACGGTTTTCACATGTGGTGCTTTATTGGGGAGTTTGCATTAAAGCAATTGCACCACGCTCCATCAGATGCTGTATAAAAATCATATCTTCCCAATAAGCACTACTTTGTTGCTGCTCAGGAATATGGTGCAATGTATAGTATACATAATGGAACTAAAGACCCCAAAGTGGTACGCAATACGGTTTTCTATTGTGGTCTGTAGTGTACATGGCTGTAAGGTGGAGGCCTAAATTTTATTTTTACAAAACTGGGAGATCACCATTTACTCTTATTACCTGAATGTGAAAAAGGGATGGGACAAAAACTCTTTTGGGAAATACAAAATGGATATCAGAGAAGAATTCCACACAATTACCCAGAAGCACCTGTACTGCTGCTAGAACGTGCAATTTGACAAACAAAAAATAATAATTGTTGGAATTTCATATATGGTATAACATTGCTTACTCCACAGTAAATGAAATCTCATCCACACATAAGCAATACAGCTCAATATAACCTATTTACAATTAATGGTATTAGGGTCAGTTCACACAGAGTTTTTTGGTGCTGATGTTGATGCGGAAACCACATCGGAATCAGTGACAAAAAACTTCCGAAATCGACTCCCATTGATTTCAATGGGAGGCAGAGACGTTTTTCTTCCTGGGCGGCCTTTAGACATTTTGTGGTTCCGCCTCTGACCTCCCACTGAAATCAATGGTGGGGGAAAGTGTTTTTCGTGGTGTTTTTTGCTGGCGGTCCTTAATGGCTGCAGGCAAAAAAGCAGCGAAAAACGCTGTGAAAGCCGCGGAAAAAAAAAAGCGCAGACAGGTCAAAATCTGCCTCAAAATTTCTGAAGGTTTTTGAGGTCAATTTTTTTTCTGCCTGCAAAATACTCAATGTCAACTAGGCCTTAGTCCTCTAGCATCATAATGCTTGTATAATAGTAAGCAACCATTTCCAATTAAAAGAATTGTGAAAAAAAAAAATTACACCTCATTCCTGGCGAGGGGGAAGAAGATGTCGGGAAATAAGTTGGGGGATGCGCAAATCTGAATCTTTGCCCCGGGTGAAGGAAAACCTAGCTCCGCCTCCGCCCGTCAGGGGCGTTGCTAGGGTCTTAAAAGATCAGGGGCACAAGTCCCGAGACATGTATGTACCCCCCACCGAAAAAGAAATAAATTTTTACATACATATCGGAGACAGCGTATCTAGAAGACTAAGGCTCCCATAGCTACACGGCTGGATAGAATTGGATGCATTGTCTCAGCAGACAGTATCATACATGGTAGGCTTAGATACATGGCCCAGTAGACCGTATTACACGATAGGCTTAGATACAGGGCCCCAGTAGCAAGTATCCTTGTACTAACATATGTTCACCCACCAAAAAAAAATAAAAAATGTATATGTGTATATATATATATATATATATATATATATATATATATATATATAACAGCATATCTATAGCACTACGACCCTATAGCTATGGATAGGGTTAGATACAGTGGCCCAGCAGACAGTATCACACATGATAGGCTTAGATACATGGCCCAGCAGACAGTATCACACAGGGCCAAGCTCGCGGCTCCAGCACTGGACCCAGGAAAGGCAAGTATAAGAATTGTTTTGCTTTTTTATTTGTTACTAATTTCTTTGGTGCATTTGTGTTTTTTAACAGGTACGGTTGTTGGACTGCGTCGGATTCGAGGACTACTTCCATGACCGCTTTTTTATTAATCTTTTATTTATCTGAATAAAATGGTTGAGGAGGGTTGTGTAGGGTTTTTTATTTCAATAAAATATTTTTTCTATGTCTTTGTATTTTCGTTGAAACTTTATTACTACCGCTTTAGTAACGGCCGCTGGCTGATTGACAGTGTCCATTACTAAGGCGGGTCTTAGTGTTAGCCGGTGCAGAGGCTAACACTAACCCACATCATTACCCCAATACCCACCGCCACCAGGGGTACCAGGAAGAGCTGGGTACGATCCAGTACCCGACCATCTGTAGTGTAGGTCGGGTACTGGGGCGGCGGCAGGCTGGTATTATTGGGCAGGCAAAATCCAGACACAGTTACTACAGTAAATTTCTATAGACGCGGTGCAGGGGTGGGGGCTGTGGGGGCTGTGGCTGTGGCCTGTCAATTCTGACCCCTGTAGCGGAAGTCGTCCGGGACTCACGTGATGCTGTACTGGGGCATCTTGGGATTGATAGCATAGCACAGAGGGAGAGAAAGCATGGTAAAATGTAATATGGCATCTGATCAGAAGCAGCCAGAAGGATGGATTGCAGGAAATTAGTACAATATACATAAAAGAAGTCCAGAGCTGGATAGACAATCAGGTGGTGAGTACAGTAATGGAAAGTTGCTTTTCTGCTGAAGGTCTTCTTTAAGGCCTGACCTAAGGTAGCGCTCATCTTTGGGGGAAACAAAGTATTGGCATGTTAAAATTTGGAGACAGTCCCTTCACTGTCTGTTAGTGGATCCAAACAAATTCAGCCGACAATTCTTTAAAGTGTTTGGCCAGCTTTACATACCTTGTACTGATGAGGGCTAAAAAGTTTGTAACACATAGCTGTATTTGTGCTATATAGAAGCAGTCCTGGATGCATAGCTGGCTTAAGGGACATAAAGGAACATATGTATGTCTTCGCCCTCATTTTTTAGGTGGAATGAGGAGATTGAACTGTGCAAATACTTTGGTTTTAGGAAAAACTACTTCATAAAACTAAAAAAATATAAAGATATACAGTAAAAAGTATTACTTGTCATTGTCTCACAATTGCGAAATCAAGACCGTTAACCTCTTCAAGAAGTGGAGTTTCCATGATTAACTGAAAAACATTTTTACATTTTTCACTTCCACAAATTCAGATTCATTTTGGCCATCACAGTATATTTTCAAAAGAAAACATGTACATTTCTGCAGAAAAAAACAACGATTATATGACTTTATCGGTATGCAAATATCATTAAATAAAGGTAAAGCTCCACTTTGGATTAAGTTTAGCTACATAGCTTTTTTTTTTTTTTTTGCGGTCACTAATTTTTCAGTAGATTTTTACTTTATGTAGCCAATAAAATGATCTGTTGCTACATGGAAATAGTAAAGTAGGTAAGTTGCTGTAGACCGATCTTATGATGGCTTTAATTGTCTCTTAAGCCCATTCACATTACATGTTTCCCTACGTTTGTCGTATTTGCCGAGTAAAGCTTTCAACGTGTACGTTATATGTAGGCTGTAATAGATGTTTAACAGTGACATCTGTCACCGGCAGGCTATTTTTAGATACGTTTAGCGGATACGTCATGAAAAGCTATTGAAAAGCTCATGACGTTTACATTTAACGAATGCCTGTGATGTATGCCATACAGTGGCATAGATCACCGATAGGCTCCTATGTTAAAAAAAAATTATATCGTACACGGTTGTATGGAATAGTGTAGTCTACTACGGTATTCCATAATTGAAAAAAAAAAAGTATGCCGACATATATCAGCCTGACGAAGACCAAAAGGACATTCTTTGGCCCCATTCGCATCACATTTTTGCCCTACGTTTTCCGTGTATGCCATGAAAAGTTCCTGACGAACATGCTAAACAGGTCCATTGGGCTGGTATACGTCGGTATACTTTTTATTTGAGGCATAAAATAGCATAGTAGACTACGCTATTCCATACAACGAAATCCCATAAACAACGTATACCACGAGGTATACTTTTTTTTTTACATGGAACCTAAAGTGTATGCCACTTTATACAGCACACAAGAAAATGGCGACAGCACACTGCGAACACCAATGTCACCTAAGCCGCTAAATATAAATAAATATGCATTACTGCTAAATCTACTTTCAATAGTGAGGTTCTTGGCGCACATTTTGGTCAAAATGTGTGGGCCCACCTGTGTATGCACGTTTTGTTTCATTTTGTTAGAATGTGCTGTTCAAACTTTTGTGTTGCGTATGCCACTTTATGACGTTTGTCATGATGTATCTATTAAACAGATTCCATTATAGTCTTCGGGTGAAGGATGTCACTGTTAGGCATCTCTTATTGCCTATGTTCAACGTATACTTCAAGAGTGTATCCCGGCATAAACGCTAAGCATAAATCAAAAAATTTAGGCCCAAAAAAATGTGAACAGGTCCTTTTGGCTTCCGTTGGGCTAATTGGCCATGTATATCGCAAACACGGGAGCTTTCCTGGTGTACATGCTAAACATACATCACAAACATGATGTGAACAGGGTTAATGGCTTTTGTGACTGCCTAGAAAAAGTAGAATCATTGCCCCGTGACTACATGATGTTCCAAAAGACTTGAAGATTCAAATAATCTTATAACCTTTTAGTGTAAAGTATTCGGTGTTGGATGAAAATCTGTCCCGGTCATGTGATGGACACAAAGGCGCTCAGCTCTTATATATTTATTGTAATGGTCCATGCACCTGTGTAATCGTCACATGACTAGGACAGATTTATATCCCCTGGAAGTAAACAATGAAGGTTGCTATCGAATGCAAGCAGAGATCTTGAAAAGTAGAACATTAATATCTCCAAAAGTAAAACAAATTTTTAATAAAAACGATTTACAAAGTTACACTAAACACACTGACTAATCTATTTCTTAAAAAAAAAAAAAAAAAAAAAAAATGTGCTCAAAAGGTGTCCATAGCCTATAATGTGTTTTTGATGGTGTGATAATTTGGTTTACGATAGAAATTTTTTGAACCAAATCTCAATTGTTGTTTACTCAGACCAGACCATAGAATCCTCCGCTCCCACATTCCTTTAAGAAATCTCTAGCCAAGATGTCATTTTTTTTTCAAGTATCACTCTTTGCATATAATGTGACAGGTAAAGCATCGGGGCAATAGTTGAGCTCAGCTCCGCATGTACAGTTCCTCTCATTTCAACCAAAAATGTTTGTAACTCCTTCATTGTGGCCTCTCCCAACCTTCTCCAAGCACAGTGTCTCGTCTTGAGGACGGCCTGTTCTAGAAAACTTTACAGCACTTTTAAAATCTTTAAATTTTAGGCCCTGTTCACACTGAGTTTTTTGACGCGGAAACCGCGCCGCAAAACTCCTCAAAAACCGCCCGAAAATGCCTCCCATTGATTTCAATGGGAGTTGGACGAGTTTTTTTACCGCGAGTAAGAAAAACGCGTTGCGGTAAAAAGAAGCAACATGACCCATCTTGAGGTGGTTTCTGCCTCCAAAACCACATTTCAATTAGTCAGAAAGAGGGAAATAAACGCCTCGACGAGTGTTTTGACAAGTTTTTGTCAAACCACTGTGCAAAAAACTGTCTGGAGCAGTTTTTGCAGGAGGAGTTTTCCTCCTGCAAAAAACTCCATATGAACACAGCCTAATTGTTCAGCCTTATTTAAATTTCATGCAATGGCACCAGTGTGAACATACTGTAGCCTTTTACCACAGAAGGGGGTTTGCTGCTATGTATCCAGTCTTGGCAATCTACGTTGAGATAAACAGGCTGTCCTTTCCAATAATTATGTATTATAAAAAAAAACGTGTCGACACATGTGAACGTTGCAGCCTGTGATTGGCTCGAGCGGTCATGTGTCTACACAAAATACCTGGAGGCCAGAATACAGAGACTGGCGGGGGACCAGACTAGCATTAGCAGGGAGGCAGAATAAGATTGGGAAGGTTAAGTAACATGTTTCTTATTTTAAACTGCTTGTTTTATTTTACAATTTTCCGCACCTCTGGATTTTGCTGTGGATCAACGGTTAAATTGTAGAAAATCTACATTTCGGTTTTGTTGTGGGTTTTGACTTCCACATTGAAGTCAATAAGGAAAATCTGGAATAAATCAGCCCCTAATCTACTTCGTAAATTAAAATGCTGTAGATTTCAAAATCTGCACTGCTGGTCAATTTGCGCGTGGAAATTTTTCGAAGTGTGTGAGTCAGATTTGTTGTAACCTCATCCACTTTGTGGTACTATAATCCGCTGCGGATTTTCCACCCGCAAATCTTGACTGAAAATCTGCAGCAATTCCGTCACTTGTGAGCTAGCCCTAAAAGTTCTTTGGATGCTTTTTTCATGCATATATAATCTATGAACCTTAAAAACAATAAGTCTGCACTATTTCTGTCTGAAATTGAGCTCCATAGACACTAGTTCACCAAAACATCGGCCAAAAAATTACGCTACATAAGGCCCTGTTCACACCGAGTTTTTTGTGTCGGAAAACGTGTTGGAAACTGTGCCAAAAAAGTCCATAAACACCTCCGATTGATTTCATTGCATTAGGAGTCTCCGATGCCTAAATGCCTAAAAAGGGTATCCTACTGCAAGCAAATATTGTGCACCCTAGCCTCAGCAACTTACCCTTAAAACTGCCAATAAATGATGGGTAGCTGTTCATAGTGGAGCAATAAACTCCACTGCTGGCTATAGATGGACATTGGCCAGCCTGTCCAGAGGTCTACAGCTAATGGGCACTGCTGCGGGCTGTGATACCCTGCTTATAAGGTGAAGGTGGCCATGTTATAAATAGGAGAAATGCTTGTCAGAAGGTGGCAGAGACCCACCCAAAAGGTTTAAAAGAAATGCACACAAAGTACTCCCACAGCATTAATGGCTCATCAAGCAGTGGCTGCTATATAAGTTATGTAGAGTATGATCCAAGGTGAGATTAGTTCTATTCCCTTCCTCGAGAGCGGTCTGAACCAGCACATGGCATTCCAGTTTAATCTATCGAAGATAGAAAGGGGGCAAACAAATGTTCACCTGTCTTGGACCCATCTTGATCATTGTTAGGTGGCCCACTGTTTGCACACCCCTCACTATCAAGTTCAGGAGAACTCATATGTGATCATTAACGTTATAATCTTGACTCATTTCCAACTGTTGCTACACACAATTATGTTACCAGTCAGTTTATCTGGAAATTGAATATTAGATAATTTTCTCAAAATATGAAATTTGTAATTTTGTGGCACTACAAAAGGTGCGATTATCATTCTGTCCATCCGCCTGTCGGTCAATCGGCCTGCTTGTATACAGTATCTATCAACGTGTCTATTACCTTTCTTCTAGATCTCCAATAATCTGCATATAGTTTTCATCTACTTTCTATAGAATTGCAGAATAGAAAAAAATCTACAAGTAAAAAACAGAGCCTTGAATAATTTAATTTTCTCTTTTAAATACTAATCTTTGACAATATGTGACAGATACAATGTTGAATTTTTCCAAGCCTTCTCCAAAGTTCACATGACACTGATACATATTTGTTGTAGGCTTCAAGTAACACCCGGCAGTTCTGTTTTCAATCCGCTCTCATTTTTTCTTCCCCTTAACAAGGTAGAGAGGTCAATTACACTTCATGATAAATTGACTAAGCCTGTCTAAAGCAAAACCTCAGCCAATCTGTAATGAGGTTATTATTGATCTCTGCCTTGTTAGTAGATTCTCTAGCTGCCCTACAACACAGTATTAAAAGCAACTTATTATGAGCTATAAACAGGAGAAAGAGAGAGAGAGAGATAGAGATATATAGGATACATCATAATTAGACCCATTAGACTAAGGCTACATTCATACGAGCGTGACAGATTTATGCACGTAAATCTGGTCCGTGTGCATTGCGTTTTTGCATCTGTGCTTTGCGAGTGTCATGTGTCTTTCACGCACTCGCAAAGCACATTTTATTTTTTTAATGGAATTGATGCGCAAATCACGCACAGCACACGGATTTGACTTCAATGGGCGCGTATGTGCAGTGAGTTTCACGCAACAGACTCTCTACATGAAAACTCCTGCATGTGTGAATAGCCCCATTGAAATCAATGGCTCCGTGTGCTGTGCCTGATTTCCATGCACAGCACACAGACGAGTTTTACGCTGGTCTGAATGAGCCCCAATACATACAAAGCATTTCCCAATAAAATCAACATATCTCCAGTAAACAGTCTTGGACATCAGAACATTGAGAGTCCCAGTAAAAGTAAGCTAAGAAATTCACATGCAACTTATTTTATCATCATTCCATCAGTAAACAATGAATCGTAAGTTCTTATCATTTTGGCTATTGCCGAAAGTAGTTTCAGTAATCTTATCAGAAAACAAACAATTAGAAAATACTAAAGTTAAAGATTTATTAAGAATATAACCAGGTTTTAAGCGCAACTGTTCTTTAAAGGGAAGGTGTCATGAATTATTATTTCTTTTATCATATTGCTTTTAGTATTATATGAACATAAATTTTATTTATTTGTGTTCTTATGTTCTACTTTTTACTTTTTTCTTACTTTTACTTCTCTATGGGGGCTGCCTATTTTTTTTTCATCTCTGTATGTGTCGATTAACGACACATACAGAGATGGAATACGGCACATACTACCCCATAGAGAATGCGAACGGGAGCCATTCCATTCACTGCAGCGTAAGCCGTCTGTGTGGGAACTGCGCATGCGCCGCTTCCACACAGACCAAAATGAAGCTCGTTAGCAGAGCGAAATCCGGCGCCATTTTCATGTGGACCGGAAGCCGCTGCCGGACAGTAAGGTGACGACTTCCGGCCGCGGCTTCCGGCCATATGTTCAAGGAAGCGAAGGCGCAAGGAATAGGAGCGGAGGCGGCAGGAGCAGGTAATTTATGTTTGTGTATGTGATGTGTGTATTATGTTCGTGTATGTTCGTGTTAGACTTCCCAACATTGCCCTTTTATAAAAATAAACTAAATTAGAATTGCACTTTGCGGCACATGATCTGCACTGTGAATCCATAACTGATCCAGGACAATTAAAAAAGTAATTAAAAGGGGTTTTCCGACCCAGAAAATGTATCACCCATCCACAAAGTAGGTGCTGGGGACCCTACAGATCACTACCCACAGGGGATCCCAGTACTTCACTCTTCTTCACCAGCATGTCCGATTAAGGAGTAATTGTACGGACAAACAACTGAGCATGCTCACTGATGACTCAGAGATATACAGGAATACCCAAGTGAGGAAGCAGTGGTGGGGCTCCCAGCGATCTAACAGTTAGCACTTATCCAGTGAACTAAAAACAAGGAGAAAGAGAGAGAGAGAGAGAGAGAGAGAGAGAGAGAGAAAGAGAAAGAGAGAGAGAGAGAGAAAGAGAGAGAAAGAGAGAGAGAGCGCGAGAGAGAAGGAAGGAGAAAGAAAAAGTGGGAATGCGAGACGGAGGGAAGACAGAGACCAAGAATGAGAGAGAGGAGGGAAAGATAGAGTTAAACTGGTTATAAATCATGTATAAACACATGATGAAACGAGGCGTAATGCGGCACTGTGACAAAACTGGAGTTATACTCAAAACTGGGTGCTCAGCTTCCAAGGGTTGACTCCAATCTCACGGAGTAGTAGAAACGAAAAAAAAAAAAAAAGATGAAGCGGCACGCCAAAGAAATTCAATAAATGGTGTAGGCTTTATTCACCCATGGTACATGAAAAATGCAACGTTTCAACTCCACAACGCTTGAGAATAACTTCATTGTGGAGTTGAAACGTTGCATTTTTATGTACCATGGGTGAATAAAGCCTACATTATTTATTGAATTTTTCTGGAGCGCTGCTTCATCTTTTTTTCGTATGTATAAACACATATTTGTATGTATCGGTTATTGTGTTTAAAAAAATAAATATATATATATATATATATATATATACACACATATACACGCACACACGCAAAAAGCACATTAT
Source organism: Rhinoderma darwinii (assembly GCF_050947455.1). NCBI lineage: Eukaryota > Metazoa > Chordata > Amphibia > Anura > Rhinodermatidae > Rhinoderma > Rhinoderma darwinii. The sequence goes on from NC_134691.1 coordinate 285,032,615, forward strand.
ATATTATAAAGTATACATATAAATTATAAGTGAATCCCCAAAGGTACACCCTTCCCTTTAAGAATCAAACTTTCAGACAGCCTTTCCTCAGAATCAGAATGTCTTGAGGAATAGAATAGGAGACAGAACATTTATGAGGGTTGTATTAAAGTAATCTTAAAAAGGAAAGAAGACAAATTACTTTTCAATATGAGAGCAGGACTAGATCGTATAAGAATATGATATTTCTATACAAGTACAATATAATAGCAAAACATGTTCCACAGAGAAAAGCAGATCACTCAATGATTCTGTATGATAATTTGTTACATAATTGGAACAATATGTGCTCAATATCTAGACGAACAAATCATTTCATCATTCTGGCAAGCTCACCCCTTTGGGATTACATAAAAAAAATAATTCTTTTTTTTTAAACCGATTAGAGAATAAAGATAAATGGCTTATTACAGAAGGGAATTCGTTTTGTAACATGATCACTTTTATCTTTATAAGTTTCACAATTTTAATAATGTGGATTTTGCATTAGAAGTTCTCTCTCAATTAAGTACACGTAATAATTCCATTTTATGCCTCTGGGACAGCAGATTGGTTACTCAGGAAAATAAATAAATATATATATATATATATATATATTATATATATAAAAGAAATGGTGTTTTCGGCCCCATGCACACAAACGTGCTTTTGCGGCCGCAATTCATTTCAATGGGCCTATGCACACGACCATGGTTTCCACGGTCCGTGCATGGCCCAGGAGCCTGGACCGCAAAAAGAACGGACATGTCTTATTACGGCCGTGTTTTGCAGTCCAGGCTCATAGAAAATAATGCACGCAGCCATGTGCACGGCCCGCGATTTGTAGGCGGCTCCTGGGCAACGCTCCGCGGCCGGCCAACCCGAAAATCAGAGTGTAGGGCAAATTGACTGACATAGAAAGATGGTACAACTAATAATGTGTGTCTATGATTGTAACTAGACAGATTAGCAGGCCCGTTCATCCACTAAAACATTATAAAGTTATTTTATATAAATACAGGGTAGTCTCAAAAGAAGACTATACCAATTTAAATTAAAGCCAGATTTCTGTTTAACCCCTTTAGGACACAGCCTGTTTTGGCCTTGTGGACACAGATGATTTTTTAAAATCTGACATGTGTCACTTTATGTGGTAATAACTCCGGAATGCTTTTACCTATCCAAGCGATTCTGAGATTGTTTTCTTGTGACATATTGTACTTTAGGTTAGTGAAAAAATGTGGTCGATAAATTCAATATTTATTTGTGAAAAACTTCAAATTTTAGCAAAAATTTGCAAAAATTAGCATTTTTCTAAATTTAAATGTATTTGCTTGTGAAACAGATAGTAATACCACACAAAATAGTTACTAGTTAACATCCCCCATATGTCTACTTTATGTTTGCATCATTTTTTTTCACATACTTTTATTTTTCTAGGACGTTATGAGGCTTAGAACTTTAGCAGCAATTTCTCATATTTTCAATAAAATTTCAAAAGGCTATTTTTTCAGGGACCAGTTCAGTTCTGAAGTGGCGTTGAGGGCCTTATATATTAGAAAGTCCCCATAAATCACCCCATTTTGAAAACTGCACCCCTCAAGGTATTCAAAACCACATTCAGAAAATATTTTAACCCTTTAGGCGTTTCACAGGAATTAAGGCAACGTAGAGGTGAAATTTACAAATTTCATTTTTTTTGCCGAAATTCATTTGTAATAAAAAAAAATCTGTAACACAGAAGGTTTTACCAGAGAAACGCAACACAATATTTATTGCCCAGATTCTGCAGATTTTAGAAATATCCAACATGTGGCCCTAGTGTCCTAATGGACTGAAACACAGGCCTCAGAAGCAAAGGAGCACCTAGTGGATTTTGGGGCCTCCTTTTTTTAGAATATATTTTAGGCACCATGTCAGGTTTGAGGAGGTCTTGTGGTACCTAAACAGTCGAAACCTCCCCAAAGTGACCCCATTTTGGAAACTACACCCCTCAAGGCATTTTTCTAGGGGTATAGTTAGCATATTGACCCCACAGTTTTTTTGCAGAATTTAGTGCAATTAGTCTGTGAAGATTAAAATCACCTATTTTTTTGTGGAAACAGATTTTTTTTCATTTTTACAAGGAATAAAGGAGAAAAAGCCGCCCAACATTTGTAAAGCAATTTCTCCCGATTATGGCAATACCCCATATGTGGTCGTAAACTGATGTTTGGACCCACAGCAAGGCTCAGAAGGGAGGGAGCGCCTTTTGGATTTTGGAGCGTAGATTTTGCTGGATTGGTTTTCAGTGCCATGTCGGGTTTGCAACGCCCCGGAGGGACCAAAACAGTGGAAACCCCCCAAAAGTCACCCTATTTTGGAATCTACACCCCTCAAGGAATTTTTCTAGGGGTATAGTGAGCATTTTGGCCCCTCAGGATCTTTTTTTAGAGCTAAGGTGACCAAAAAACAGCGATTTTAGCGCTTTAAATTCTTTATTTATTACAGCGTTCACCGTGCGCAATAAATTACGTTTTAATTTATTCTGCCGGTCGGTACGATTACGCCGATACCATATGTGTATAGTTTTTTTTAAGTTTTCAGCGTTTGCACAATAAAATTACGTTTCTATAAAATAATTTATTTTCTGGGACACCATATTCTGAGCCGTAACTTTTTTATTTTTTCGTCAAAAAAGCTGTGGGAGGTCTTGTTTTTTGCGGGACGGGTTGTAGTTTTTATTGGTACCATTTTGGGGTAAATGCGACTTTTTGATCACTTTTTATTCTATATCTTGGGAGGGTGGTGACCAATAAATAGCGATGCTGACAGTTTTCAGTTTATTTTGTTTGCGGCGTTCACCGTGCGGAAAAATTAACATTATAGTTTCATAGATTGGGTCGTTACAAACGCGGCGATACCAAATATGTGTACTTTTTTTTAACGTTTCATTTTTTCCCTATAATAAATGACTTATTATAGGAAAACAAAACCTTTTATTTTTACACTTTTATAAAACATTTTTATTAACTTTTTTTTACTTTTTACACTTTATATTTTTGACCTGCAGCTCTGATCACTGCTAGAATACATTACACTACCTAGGTAGTGTAATGTATTCCAACTGTCAGTGTGACGTCACTCTGACAGTTGGTCTACGAGGATCAGCAGAGGCTGATCCTCATAGGCTGACATACATGGCAGACTTGGGGGCCGTTCTCTGGCCCCCGGGTGCCATCACAAGCATCAGAAGCCCCCATGATTGCATGGGGGCTGCTGATGCGCTACAAACCCGCTACATGCGGAGATCGCAATCGAGCCCCGCATGTAACGGGTTAATTGCCGAAATCAGCGGCGATGAACCGCTGATCGGTAACACTGGAGAGTGTCAGCTGTCGGGGACAGCTGATCTCCAAGTTCCCGATGCACACTGTCGCCGACAGTGTGCATCGGGAACGACACAGTGACTTCCTGTCACTCTGACAGGAAGCCTATCAGGACCAGCCGAAGGTTGGTCCTGATGGGCTTCCGTCCATGGCAGACCCGGAAGCCATTGTTTGGCTTCCGTTTGCCATACTAAATATCGGCAGACCCCGCGATTTCGGACGGGGGTCTGCCGATATGTTAGAAACCCCTAAAATTCGGCGATTGCACCCGATCGCCAAATTTAAGGGGTTAATGCGCCGAAATCAGCGGCAAAGGACCGCTGGCCGGCAAGAGGGGAGTGTCAGCTGTCGGCGACAGCTGACCTCCCGGTTCCCGGTGCACACTGTCGCCGACAGTGTGCACCGGGATTAACTCAGTAACTGTACGTCCTCGTGCGGGGAGTAACCTCCCGCGAGGACGGACAGTTACGTCCTGGTGCGGATAGGGGTTAATAAAGCCCAGCAGAGGATCTTCTTCTCTGGGCAGAAGTATTCCTGTGAGTCTGGGAAACAAGGTAAATTTCTGGCATCTATTGTCCAAAGTCAAAAAGGTAATCATAATATCTCAGTGATCAGGACTCGCCGGGGCACTCTCTCTAATAAATCACACGTTGTACAAAAGGAATTTAACTCTTTTTTTTCTGAGGTCTATACCTCCACACTGCTTGAGGATGATGCATCCATAGACAAATTTTTGGGTGGTCTGAATTTTGAAAGATTGACGGAGGTGCAGAGGGTACAATTGGATGCCCCCCTGAAGGTTGAGGAAGTGAGGGAGGCACTTGGGTCGATTGGAGGGGACTCCTCGCCCGGTCAGGATGGATTACCTTTTGAGCTGTACAGACGTTATGGAGAGTTGCTTCTCCCCTGTCTTTTGGAAGTCTTTAAGGAGTCATATGCGGTAGGGGGAGTATCTAGATCTATGTCGGAAGCCACGATTGTATGGATTCCTAAGAAGGATAAGGATTTGACGGATACAGGGTCGTACAGGCCCATATCTTTATTAAATACAAATGTGAAGCTGTTAGCTAAGGTGTTGGCAAGGAGGCTACAGCAGGTGATCCCAGGAATCATTCACCCAGATCAGAACGGTTTTATTCCGGGTCGAAGTACTAGTAATTGTCTGCATAGACTGTACACTAATATACAAATGGGAGAGGGGGAGCTCCGCTCCATCCTGTCTTTAGACGCTATCAAGGCGTTTGACAGGGTGGAGTGGCGGTTCCTATGGAGAGTAATGACAAGGTTTGGCATAGGGGATACATTTATAAACTGGGTTAAAATAATGTATTCTTCCCCATTGGCCAGGGTAAATGTAAATGGTGAACTATCTGAACCAATTATGTTGTCTCGGGGAACACGGCAGGGTTGCCCCCTCTCTTCTATTTGCTATTTTTATAGCACCATTAGCCATGTTGATTAGGGGCGATAAAGAGATTAAGGGATGCGGCTGTGGTGGGGAAGAGGATAAAATGGTTCTGTATGCTGATGATATTTTATTATGCTTGAAAGAAACCCCAACTTCCGTTCATAGAACGATGCAGGTACTGGAGACCTATGGTAGATTTTCGGGTCTTAGAATCACTTGGTCCAAATCATGTCTTCTCCCATTGGATCAGGAACAGGACTCCCCTTTTGGAGATCTTACTATCCTAAGATTGGGCCAGCCATTTGAATATCTGGGTATAACTGTCTCAGGAGTTGTTGAGAGATTTAATGCCTTGAATATGCTACCAGTGATCAAGAAGGTCAGATCAAAAATAGCGGTATGGCAGAAACTTCCCTTATCCAGGGCTGATAGGATTGGTCTGGTTAAAATGGTGGTGCTCCCACAGGTCTTCTATGTACTGACCGCAACACCAGTGTGGATAGACAATACATTTAAGATGTTGGAATCTTTACTAAATGAATTGATTTGGGGAAGAAAACGTGTTAGGATGAAACAGGTTTATTTGTGCAAGAATACGTCTGAAGGGGGACTATCCTTTCCTTACTTCCGGGGGTACCTTGTGGCCGCCGGATTGAGGCTTCTGAATCAATGGGAGAAGGACCCGGCCCTCAGGAGGTTGCTTGATTCAGTGGGAAAGAAACCTGGAAATATTTTTGAGTTATTGGAGACAGGCCTACTGGAGATGGAACCACTGAATAAATGGCCCCTGAGTCTGATGTTGTCCCGTTCATGGCGAGCACTGAGAGAGATGTTAGGTTTTAAAGGAATTCTCAAGTTTACTCCAATTTGGGATAATTATAATTTTAGAGAATTTGGGACAATTCCGGATATAAATTTCTGGAAAAATAGAGGGATTTTTTTTATCTCACAGATTATTATGGATAAACAAATAGTCACTTTTGATAATTTGAAAGAATGGTATCGTATTGAAGAGAAGTATTTATTTAGAGATTACTAGATTCAGCACGCATGTAAGCAAATTGATGTAGCACGGATTCAACTGGAATCTCACAGGGTAATTGATTATTTATTAGTAGTTTCACAAAGGAAAAAATCACTTTCACATATTTACCGCTCTATTATGAGCACATTTGAAAAGCAAATTCACTTTAGAGCACAAGCCAAATAGGAAAGAGATCTAGGACCAAAGGATGAATCTCACTGGGATCATTGTTACAGGAGTATTAGCACGGTCTCTCTCAGTGCCGCCCATAGGATGGTTCAATTCAATATAACGCACAGATTGTATTATACGCCTATATCCCTACAGTCAATGAATTTGAAGGCAAACTCTTTCTGCCTACATTGCCAACACCCTCAGGTGGCCTTTTTGCATTTAATTTGGGCTTGCCCTGGAATAGCCCAATTTTGGAGGGAGATCTGCTCGGAGATCAGCGGTTCTTATGGACTGGTTGTCCCATTAGAGGTTGAGTACCTGATTTTGGGCAATTTAAGCGATTTGCAGATGTCAAAGGACAAAAGAGCTTTATTGGGGAAATTGCTCTTCTTGGCCCGTCTTCTGATTGCTAGACTGTGGGGGTCTAGCTCTCACCCAACACTGCAAAACTGGCTGGGCTTGGTTGGTAAAATAAAGAAATATGAAAAGGTATGGTAATGCCAACAACATCGCTAAATGGGAACGAACCTGGCTATAGGCTAGGGTAAGTTCTCAGAGTAACAAGTAAGATGGAGATAAGAGGCATATTTTTATTTATTAGGATTTTTTTTTTTATATTTATTTATTTATTTATTTTCCCTTCATTTCCCTCCCCCCTCCCTCCGACCTCCTCTCCCACCAAGGGTATCTATAGCATTGCATATTTTTTCTTATTACATGTTTGTATGTA